>NC_091208.1:7256263-7421263 GCF_040958095.1 Procambarus clarkii
AGGACTCTGACATGCGAATGGATTCACTACTGTGTGCGGTGATCATTGTAAGGCACTGTTAAACACCTGCTTTCTGGTTGTTTCTTTAATTCGGTGAATGAACGGCGGTGAATGGCGTAAATGTGTAAACATCAGTCAGGAAGAGGAGGGGTGATGTCTCCATGACAACGGCGTCGCATCTTCCCTTTACCCTGTATTTAAATACTATATAGCAAGTGAATGAGAAAGAAATGTCCAAAATCTGAACAATGTTGCAGTGTTACAAGTAGGAAGACGTGTTGCAACATCATCATGTTTCCTAACTCTATGATCGAAGTATTAAAATATGTTGCAACATCATCAATCATCGTCCTTCTAAGCTCTATGACCCAGTATTAGGATATGTTGCAACATCATCATGCTTCTAAACGCTATGATCAAATATTAGGATATGTTGCAATATCATGCTTCTAAACTCCTTTTTTAGTTTAGAATATAGATTAGAATAATATTTCATTATAAATATTGAATTCCATGAGTCTGGACCCGGGCCGAGTGTATGGGCATGTTGACAATTTATCTTGCAAAATCTGCCTCGCTCGTGTTGATATCAATTATATTTACAGGTGTTTGGATAATGCGCATAATGAAGTTGTCCGGATCTTCCACTTTTATACAGTTTATTGTTATAACCATAACCAGGCACTGCATCACTAACCTCAACAAGGCCCTGAACAACATCAACACCAGCCTCCACACCCTCAGTTACAACATAACCATAACCAGGCACTGCATCACCAACCTCAACAAGGCCCTGAACAACATCAACACCAGCCTCCACACCCTCAGCCACAACATAAACATAACCAGGCACTGCATCACTAACCTCAACAAGGCCCTGAACAACATCAACACCAGCCTCCACACTCTCAGCCGCAACATAACCATAACCTGTCTCTGTACCTAAAGTCTACTAATTCCACTGACGTTAATGAGATAATCCTTTCCCTTAAAACCAAATCTAGTGCCCTTGAGGAGATACCAACCTTAATTTATAAAAAGGCCTCCAGATCATTAGCCCCTGCTATTGCATTACTCTTCAACAAGTCACTTGAACTCCAAACCTTTCCAGATATGCTAAAAAAAAGCGAGAGTAACACCTGTCCACAAATATGGTGATCTCACAGATGTTAACAACTACAGACCTACATCAGTCCTGCCTAACTTGTCAAAAATATTTGAAAAACTAATCTACAAGCAGCTTTACTCTAATCTAGCCAAACACAATATACTTAGCTCTTGTCAATATGGCTTCAGACCCAAAAAAAGCACTAACGATGCACTTATTAGTATGATTAACTTGATTCATGCAGCTCTAAATAAAAATGAGTTACCTGTTGGGTTATTTGTGGACCTGCGGAAGGCTTTTGACACTGTCAACCACCAAAACCTTCTTCTTAAATTACATCATTATGGAGTCAGAGGACACTCCCTGCAATACTTCAAATCTTACCTTACTGACAGGTTCCAATATGTTTATGTGAATAATTCAATTTCTCCCACCCTACCCATCAACATTGGTGTTCCTCAGGGCGGCATACTTGGCCCTCTCCTCTTTCTCATCTAGATTAATGACCTTCCAAATGCCTCCCAACACCTCAAACCAATTCTATTTGCTGACGACACAACCTTCATTTACTCCAGTCCTGACCCCCTTGCTCTAAATGCCACAGTAAATACTGAGCTAAATAAAGTCCATCTTTGGCTAACTGCCAACAAACTCACCCTTAACATTGACAAAACTTTTTATATTCTGTTTGGCAATAAATCCTCTAATCAAATAAATCTCAGAATTAACAATACCCAAATTTGTAACAAATTAGATGACAAATTCCTTGGCATTCTCATTGACCACAAGCTGAATTTCCAGGGCCACATTCTAAATATATCAAAAAAAGTTTCAAAAACTGTTGGCATTCTTTCTAAGATCAGATATTATGTACCCCGCCATGCCCTGGTGACTCTATTACTCCCTCATCTATCCATATCTCAACTATGGCATTTGTGCTTGGGGTTCTACTACCCATGGGCTACCCAAGGTTGTAACAGAGCCCATGGGAGCCGGTCGGCCGAGCGGACAGCACGCTGGACTTGTGATCCTGTGGTCCTGGGTTCGATCCCAGGCGCCGGCGAGAAACAATGGGCAGAGATTCTTTCACCCTATGCCCCTGTTACCTTGCAGTAAAATAGGTACCTGGGAGTTAGTCAGCTGTCACGGGCTGCTTCCTGGGTGTGGAGGCCTGGTCGAGGACCGGGCCGCGGGGACACTAAAAAGCCCGGAAATCATCTCAAGATAACCTCAAGATCTCAAGATAACCCAAAATCATTTACGTCCTCTCATTACTCAACACAAAGCTGCCATTAGGACAATATCCAACTCTGGCCCCAGACATCACTCAGAACCCCTACTCAAATCTCTGAAGATGTTAGATATTAAGTCACTGCACATTCTCTCATGTGTATTATACATATATAAAACGCTGAACTGTAATGCCAATCCTGACCTCAAAAGCTTCATTGAAGGTTGTAACAGAGCCCATGAGCACCACACCAGAAATAAATTCAGTTTTGATATTCCTAGAGTACGACTTAATCAAACTAGAAATGCTCTAGAAATCAAGGGACCCAGAATGTGGAATGACCTTCCCAACCATGTTAAAGACTGTACCTCTCTCAACCAGTTTAAGATAAAAACGAAGCACTACCTAATAAATTTCCTGTAACCTACCTTACCCCTCTATTGTCAACCCATGTATGTTTTCTTAAACAACGCTGTTTGTCGACCTATTTGTATTTGTGCAGCTTTTTCAGCCATGTTTCCCCCTTTTTATCTTTAATTTTATTTGTTCTCAACACATTTTTTTCTTTATCATCATATAGTATTAAATAATAATAATAATAATAATAAAATTTTTTATTATGGTAAGGTACATACATAAAGAGATTTTACAAAGTTTGTTGGGTTAATAGATAGAGCTAGTACATACAATGCCTAAAGCCACTATTACGCAAAGCGTTTCGGGCAGTCAGTCATTATAGTCAGTCAAATATTAGTCATTAAAGTTTTTCCTGCCCGAAACGCTTTGCGTAATAGTGGCTTTAGGCATTGTATGTACTAGCTCTATCTATAAATCTATCAATTTATGTAAAATCTCTTGAATGTATGTACCTTACCTGAATAAACATTTTATTTTATTTTATTTTTAACCAGGCACTGCATCACCAACCTCAACAAGGCCCTGAACAACATCAACACCAGCCTCCACACCCTCAGCCACAACATAACCATAACCAGGCTCAGCATCACCAACCTCAACAAGGCCCTGAACAACATCAACACCAGCCTCCACACCCTCAGCCACAACATAACCATAACCAGGCACTGCATCACCAACCTCAACAAGGCCCTGAACAACATCAACACCACCCTCCACACCCTCAGCCACAACATAACCATAACCAGGCACTGCATCACCAACTTCAACAAGGCTCTGAACAACATCAACACCAGCCTCCACACCCTCAGCCACAACATAACCATAACCAGGCACTGCATCACCAACCTCAACAAGGCCCTGAACAACATCAACACCAGCCTCCACACCCTCAGCCACAACATAACCATAACCAGACACTGCGTCCAATTGCAGGATAAGGATTAGGGATTGGACGGGGGGGGGGGAGGAAGGAATGGTGCCCAGCAGCTAAGTGATCTCCACTTACTGACAACTTTGACAATGACCTATGAATACGGTACACAAAGGGGATATAGATAATATAGAAAACATATAGATATAGATACAGAAACAACACAAAATTGAATATAAAAGTTAATCTTAAAAAAGATTTAGAAAACCACGACAATTCGAAGATGTGGATGTGAGAGGATGAGCAAGTTATTAATATTTATTCGTTAAAAAATAAAAATATTTTGTAACTTAAAAAATAACCATATTTAAATAATAACTAGAATTATAAAATTTAAGTCATTTGAGTTATTTTAAAAGTTGTTGGAAGTTTTATTAATTTTAGCACAAAATTTTGTGAATTTAATTTTAAGTAAACATTTTAAATTTATATACATAGAAACTTCTGTCTAAATAATTAAACAATTAATATATAAGAATTTTAAATGTTCATTATACACATTAACCTATGCAGTGATTAGGGATCACTAAGAGGCTGTCTACTGCAGTAGTCATCGCGCTTGTTACAGAGTGGTGGACACTTAGCTACTGTGTACCGTGTTCTAAGGCCAGTGGTTGACACAGAAACTCACTTTTTAACAGTTGTTTCTTGTGATTTGTGTTTTGTTAAGGTGGTCACATTGCACTAAGCATAGAGCCAACAGGTGGTCACAGAGTACTTAATCCCAGTGACGTCATGCACTAAACAGGACCCCAGTGACGTCACGCACTAAGCAAGACCCCCAAAGACTTCATGCACAAAGCAGGACCACAGTGACGTCATGCACTAAGCAGGACCCCAGTGATGTCATACACAAAACAGGACCAGAGAGACGTCATGCACTAAGCAGGACCCCAGTGACGTCATGCACTAAGCAGAACCCCTGTGACGTCACGCACTAAGCAAGACCCCAGAGACTTCATGCACTAAGCAGGACCACAGTGACGTCATGCACTAAGCAGGACCCCAGTGACGTCATGCACTAAGCAGGACCCTAGTGACGTCATTCACTAAGCAGGACCCCAGTGACGTCATGCACTAAGCAGGACTCCAATGACGTCATGCACTAGGCAGGACCCAGTGACGTCATGCACTAAGCAGGACCCCAGTGACGTCATATACTAAGCAGGGCCTCAGGGACGTCATGCACTAAGCAGGACCCCAGTGATGTCATGTACTAAGTAGGACCCCAGTGATGTCACGTACTAAGTAGGACCCCAGTGACGTCATGCATTAAGCAGGACCCCAGTGACGTCATGCACTAAGGAGGACCCCATTCACGTCATGCATTAAACAGGATCACAGTGACGTCATGCACTAAGCAGGACCCCAGTGACGTCATGCACTAACAACGATCCCAGTGACGTCATGAACTAAGCAGGACCCCAGTGACGTCATGAACTAAGCAGGACCCCAGTGACGTCATGCTATAAGCAGGACCCCAGTGACGTCATGTACTAGCAGGACACGTGACGTCATGCACTAAACAGGACCTCAGTGACGTCATGCACTAACCAGGACTCCATTGACGTCATTCACTAAGCAGGACCCCAGTGACGTCATGAATTAAGCAGGACCCAAGTGACATCATGCACTAAGCAGGACCCCAGTCACGATATGCACTAAGCAGGACCCCAGTGACGTCATGTACTAAGCAGGACCCCAGTGACGTCATGCACTAAGCAGAACCCCTCACAAATGTGAGGACTCTGACATGCAAATGGACTCACTGATCTGTGCAGTGATCATTGTAAGGCACTGTTAAACACCTGCTTTCTGGTTGTTTCTTCAATTCAACAGCAATAACACAATATTTATGCACAAAACCAGACCATCACCAAAGGTATGCTCACCAGCAACACTGACATGCTCGACAGATATAGATATACACGGACATCAGACATAGCTGAAGCACTTTACATCAAACACTCAGGTACACTCTATGGTTGACAAGTCTAAGAAGTTTACACCAACCCTACTTCTTCTTCAGCTGATCAATGCAACTGCAGAGCAAGATTACCTAGTTTCCAATCGACAGGATATCCATCTTCCCTCTCTTCATGCCTCGATGTAATCTATACTTCTTGCATCATTGTGAGAATCAATTGCTTTGAAGATGAAGAGGAAACATTAACTTAGGGAAATAAATACTCTTTTATTTCTTGCTTTAATATTATCTGAATCACTAGCTAATCGACTAGAGAATGGTCCAGGACGGACCGAAACGTCGTCGTCCCTTCACTTTCTAGTGTGTGGTTTGGTCAACATATTTCAGCCACGTTATTGTGACTCATCGCCTGCATCTAAATCACTACTGAATTAGTGGACATACAAACACTCGTTGTCCATCAATCACTTTCAAATCTGCTTAGAGGAACCTCCCCCCCCGATCTCAGAACAGGTCTTGTAAAATCTATCATATATTTCCTTGAGTTTCCAAGGCAGGTGGTCGAGGCTCTCTCTCCCCCTCTGCCACCCAACACCATCTCTCAACCACCTCGCTCCTCACACAGATACAGGCGACATTTAGACGATGAATTCTCCCCTAAAATCCCAGTTTCTTAAATGACAAATCCGGCTGTTTGCTTCCTTTGGAGGGCATAAAATCTATCAAAATCTTTTCTAACATATTATTGTTATAATATTGGTGGTGCTGCTATGGGGGATCTAATATTAAATGGAAGTAGGGGCAGTAGTTAGAATAAAGATGTATCTCTGGCAATGGAGATCAGTAAGGCCCGGCCCCCAATTAAAACTATACAAAAGTAAACTTAGTGGCTTATTACTGCAATTGTCAGCCTAGAGGTTAATCGTAGATCTCCTACAAAGAATGAATGGATACTCCTTTAACTAACTTACTTTTTTATTAACCCCTTAACAACCCCCCATATACATTCACACCAATAACAATAATAATAATTACTTTACCACACTATCTTACGTTGAAAGCCTTGGTCCACATAAGCAGGATACAAGGCTTACACTCAGAACAAGCTAGGGTATAGTACTACTAGTGAAGAGCTAGAAGCTTGAGTCAGCTTAGGGTAGGGAGACCATGTGGTTCCACTGGGACCCCTTTTAGAATAACTAGTAATACAAACACTAGGAACACCTAATTCATACAAGATATAATACTCTACACATTAGAACATGCCTATGCCAGACAATGAGAACGTTACGCAGTATACTTAGCTGGGTATCAGCGACACAGAAATAAAGAAACGAGAGGATGTTCTTTTCACCACAGCCAGCAAGCAGAGAAGAACGCTTCCAGCGACCTGCTCAGGGCTCCCGCCTAGTGTGGTGCCGGGAGGAGCCTAATTGATGGTGCAGCTAAACACATAAAAATCTTCCCCTATGCATCATATTGTTACTTCACTCGTTCTCAGGATAGTTAATCTTATAACAATGTTACACTTAATCCACAACAAGCTCAAGAGTCTGAATGCTTGTGAGCAAGTAGATTCGTCCTACGTTTGGCATGGAAGATACGAACAAGGACACATCGTGATGCGTTTCCAATACTAACACGCAGTTTATTAGCTCAGTTTTGACTTCTGGTTTCCACTGAGGAACCCAGGGTCGTAACAAAGACATATATGCAGTTTATGGCGTAAATGTGTAAACATCACTCAGGAGGAGGAGGAGGGGTGATGTCTCCATGATAACGGCGTCGCATCTTCCCTTTAACAGGTATTTAAATACTATATAACAAGTAAATGAGAAAGAAATGTCCAAAATCTGAACAATGTTGAAGTGAAAGAAGTAAGAAGACGTGTTGCAACATCATCATCCTTCTAAACTTTATGACCCAAGTATTAGGATATTTTGCAACATCATCAAGGTTCTAAACTCTTTTTTTTTAGTTTAGTAAAATATTTCTTTATAAATATTGAATTCCATGAGTTGGAACCCGGGGCTGAGTGCATTGTCATGTTGTCAATTTCTCTTGCAAATTCTACTACGCTCGTGTTGATATAAATTATATTTACAGGAGTTAGGATATCACGCATAAAGAAGTTGTCCGGATCTACCACATTCATGCTGTTTATTGAAGTCTTTATTGTTACAACCATAACCAGGCACTGCATCACCAACCTCAACAAAGCCCTGAAACACAACATCAACACCAGCCTCCACACCCTCAGCCACAACATAACCATAACCAGGCACTGCATCACCAACCTCAACAAGGCCCTGAACAACATCAACACCAGCCTCCACACCCTCAGCCACAACATAACCATAACCAAACACTGCATCACCAACCTCAACAAGGCCCTGAACAACATCAACACCAGCCTCCACACCCTCAGCCACAACATAACCATAACCAGGCACTGCATCACCAACCTCAACAAGGCCCTGAACAACATCAACACCAGCCTCCACACCTTCAGCCACAACATAACCAGAAACTGTATCCAATTACAGGATAAGGATTAGGGATTGGACGTGGGGGGGGGGGAGGAAGGAATGGTGCCCAGCAGCTAAGTTATCCTTACTTACTGACAACTTTGACAATGGCCTAAGAATACAGTACACAAAGGGGGATATTAATAAGGCATTGAAAGTATCAACATAAAATTTCTGGTAAAATGAAACAAAAAAAGTTTTGAATATAAAAGTTAATCTTTAAAGAGGCATAGAAAACCACGACAATTCAACGATGTAGATGTGAGAGGATGAGCAAGATGTTAATATTTATTATTTATTAAATACAAACATTTTGTACCATGAAAAATACTGATATAAAAATTGTATTACTAATATAGAAGTAAACAAAAAAAATTTAGGTATTTTTTATTTTGTAAAAAGTTTTAAGAAGTTTAGCACAAAATTTTTTTACCTAAATTTTTAATCAAATAATTTTATTTATATAAAAAAAAACTTTAGTTACATTACAAATAACTATCTAAGGCCTCACCATAGCCCGTGTTACTTGGAACTTTTTGTTCCAGGCAGCGAATTTTTAACAGCAACAACAGTTAAATTAGATATAGAGTTAATGCAAAAAAAATTAAGTGTACATTATACACATTAAACTATGCACTTATTAGGGATCACTTACAGACTGTTTGCTACAGTAGTCATCGCAGTTGTTAGAGAGTGGCGGACACATAGCTACTGTGTACCGTGTTCTGAGGTCAGTGGTAGTCACAGAAACTCACCTTTCAACAGGTGTTTCTTGCTGTTGGTGTTTTGGTCACGCAGGTGTTTCTTGTTGTTGGTGTTTTGGTCACGCTGGTGTTTCTTGTTGTTGGTGTTTTGGTCACGCTGGTGTTTCTTGTTGTTGGTGTTTTGGTCACACTGGTGTTTCTTGTTGTTGGTGTTTTGGTCACGCTGGTGTTTCTTGTTGTTGGTGTTTTGATCACGCTGGTGTTTCTTGTTGTTGGTGTTTTGATCACGCTGGTGTTTCTTGTTGTTGGTGTTTTGGTCACGCTGGTGTTTCTTGTTGTTGGTATTTTGGTCAAGCTGGTGTTTCTTGTTGTTGGTGTTTTGGTCACGCTGGTGTTTCTTGTTGTTAGTGTTTTGGTCACGCTGGTGTTTCTTGTTGTTGGTATTTTTGTCACGCTGGTGTTTCTTGTTGTTAGTGTTTTGGTCACGCTGGTGTTTCTTGTTGTTAGTGTTTTGGTCACGCTGGTGTTTCTTGTTGTTAGTGTTTTGGTCACGGTGGTGTTTCTTGTTGTTGGTGTTTTGGTCAGGTGGCCACAGTGTACTTAATCCAAGTGACGTCAAGCACTTAGCAGGAACCTATTGACGTCATGCACTAAGCAGGAACCTATTGACGTCATGTACTAAGCTGGACCCCAGTGACTTATGGCCCTAAGCAGGACCCCAGTGACGTATGGCTCTAAGCAGGACCCCAGTGACGTCATGCACTAAACAGGACCTCAGTGACGTCATGCACTAAGCAGGACTCCAGTGACGTCATGCACTAAGCAAGACCCCAGTGACATCATGCACTAAGCAGGAACCCAGTGACGTCATGTACTAAGCAAGACCCCCTCATGAATGTGAGGACTCTGACATGCGAATGGACTCACTGCTCTGTGCAGTGATCATTGAAAGGCACTGTTAAACACCGGCTTTCTGGTTGTTTCTTGAATTCAGTAGCAATATCACGATATTTCTGCACACAATTAGACCACAACCTGAGGTATGCTGACCAGAAACACTAACATGATCGACAGATATAGATATACAACGACGTCAGACATAGCTGAATCACTTTGCATGAAGCACTCAGGTACACTCTATGGTTGACAAGTCTAAGACGTTTACACCAACCCAACTTCTTCTTCAGATGATCAATGCAACTGTAGAGCAAGATTACCTAGTCTCTCCTCGACAGGACATCCATCTTCCCTCTCTTCATGCCTCCAGATAATCTATACTCCTTGCAACATTGAAAATCAATTGCTTTGAAGATGAAGAGGAAGCATTATTTTTGGGACGACGAGAATTTTATATGTAATTACGCATTTATTTCTTGCATTAATATTATCTTATTCACTACTGAGTTAGTGGACATGAAAACACTCGTTGTCCATCAATCACTTTCAAATCTACTTTTTAGGACCCTCCACCCCCCCCCCCCATCGACCTCAGAACACGTCCTGTAAAATCTATCATTTATTTCCTTGAGCTTCCAAGGCAGGGAGTCGAGGCTCTCTCTCTCTCCCTCTGCGACCCAACACCATCTTTAGACGATGAATTTTCCTCTGAAGGCCCTATTTCCTAAATGACAAACCCGGCTGTTTGCTTCCTTTGGAGGGCATAAAACAGGACATATATGCAGTTTACGGCTTAAATGTGTAAACATCAGTCAGGAGGAGGAGGGGTGATGTCTCCATGACAACGGCGTCGCATCTTTCTTTTAACCGGTATTTAAATACTATATAACAAGTGAATGAGAAAGAAATGTCCAAAATCCGTACAATGTTGAAGTGAAACAAGTAGGAAGACGTGTTGCAACATCATCATGCTTCTAAACTCTATGACCCAAGTATTAGGATATTTTGCAACATCATCAAGGTTCTCAACTGTTTTTTTTTAAGTTTAGTAAAATATTTCTTTATAAATATTGAATTCCATGATTCCGAACCCGGGGCTGAGTGCATTGGCATGTTGTCAATTTCTGTTGCAAATTCTACTACGCTCGTGTTGATATAAATTATATTTACAGGAGTTTGGATATCACGCATAAAGAAGTTGTCCAGATCTACCACTTTCATGCTGTTTATTGTAGTGTTTATTGTTATAACATAACCAGGCACTGCATCTCCAACCTCAACAAGGCCCTGAACAACATCAACACCGGCCTCCACACCCTCAGCCACAACATAACCATAACCAGGCACTGCATCACTACCCTCAACAAGGCCCTGAACAACATCAACACCAGCCTCCACACCCTCAGCCACAACATAACCATAACCAGGCACTGCATCACCAACCTCAACAAAGCCCTGAACAACATCAACACCAGCCTCCACACCCTCAGCCACAACATAACCATAACCAGGCCCTGCATCACTAACCTCAACAAGGCCCTGAACAACATCAACACCGGCCTCCACACCCTCAGTCACAACATAACCATAACCAGGCACTGCATCACCAACCTCAACAAGGCCCTGAACAGCAACAACACCAGCCTTCACACCCTCAGCCACAACATAACCATAACCAGGCACTGCATCACCAACCTCAACAAGGCCCTGAACAACATCAACACCGGCCTCCACACCCTCAGCCACAACATAACCATAACCAGGCACTGCATCCAATTACAGGATAATGATTAGGAATTTAACGGGGGGAGGAAGGAGTGGTGCCCAGCAGCTAAGTTATCCTTACTTACCGACAACTTTGATAATGACCTAAGAATACGGTACACAAAGGGGATATTATTAAGGCATTTAAAGTATCAACATAAAATTTCTGGTAAAATAAAACAAAAAAATTTGAATATAAATGTTTGAACAAAAAAACTTGAATATAAAAGTTTGAAACAAAAAATTTTTAATATAAAAGTTAATCATTAAAGAGGTATAGAAACCACGACAATTCGACCATGTGAGTGTGAGAAGATGAGCAAGAAATTAATATTTATTAGTTGCTAAATACAGTTCTTTTGTACCTAGCAACATTTTGATATTAAAATTTGTTTATAAGTTTAGAATTTAAAACGCAGTTTAATTGTTTTAAAACTGTTATAAATTTTAAAAATTTTACCACAAAATTGTAAATATTAATTTTTTTCTTAACGAATTTAATTTATATCAAATGAAACTTATGTTAAATATATCAAATTAAATAATATATAAACATTTTGAATATACAATATGCACATTAAGCATTGCAGTGATTATGGATCACTTAGAGACTGTCTACTGCAGTAGTCGTTGCAGTTGTTAGAGACTGTGTACCTTAGCTACTGTGTACCGTGTTCTGAGGTCAATGGTTGTCACAGAAACTCACTTTTCAACAGGTGTTTCCTGTTGTTGGTGTTTTGGTCACGGTGGTGTTTCCTGTTGTTAGTGTTTTGGTCACGGTGGTGTTTCCTGTTGTTAGTGTTTTGGTCACGGTGGTGTTTCTTGTTGTTGGTGTTTTGGTCAGGTGGTCACAAAGTTCTTAATCCCTGTGACGTCATGCATTAAGCAGGAACCATCATGAATGTGAGGACTCTGACATTCGAATGGATTTACTACTGTGTGCAGTGATCATTGTAATGCACTGTTAAACACCTGCTTTCTGGTTGTGTCTTGAATTCGGTGAATGAACGGCGGTGAATGACATAAATGTGTAAACATCAGTCAAGAGGAGGAGGGGTGATGTCTCCATGACAACGGCGTCATAATTTTCGCTTTAACCGGTATTTAAATATTACATAGCAAGTGAATGAGAATGAAATGTCCAAAATCTGAACAATGTTGAAGTGTAACAAGTAGGAAGACGTGTTGCAACATCATCATCATGCATCTTAACTCTAAGACCCAAGTATTAGGATATGTTGCCACATCATCAATTTTCTAAACAATGAGACCAAGTATTATGATATATTGCAACATCAAGATTCTATTCTCTATGATTGAAGAATTAGGATGTGTTGCAATATCATCATACTTCTGAACTCCTTTTATAGTTTAGAATATTATTATATTATAAATATTGAATTCCACTAATCTGGACCGGGGATGAATGCATGGGCATGTTGTTAATTTCTCTTGCAAAATCTGCCTCGCTCGTGTTGATATCAATTATATTTACAGGAGTTTGGATATCACATATAATGAAGTATTCCGGATTTTCTACTTTCATATTGTTTATTGTAGTGATTATTGTTTTAACCAAAACCAGGCACTGCATCACCAACCTCAACAAGGCTCTGAACAACATCAACACCAGCCTCCACACCCTCAGCCACAACATAACCATAAACAGGCACTGCACCACCAACCTCAACAAGGCCCTGAACAACATCAACACCAGCCTCCACACCCTCAGCCACAACAAAACCATAACCAGGCACTGCATCACCAACCTCAACAAGGCCCTTGAACAACAACAACACCAGCCTCCACACCCTCAGCCAAAACATAACCATAACCAGGCACTGCATCACTAACCTCAACAAGGCCCTGAACAACATCAACATCAGCCTCCACACCCGCATCCACAACATAACTATAACCAGGCACTGCATCACCAACCTCAACAAGGCCCTAAACAACATCAACACCAGCCTCCACACCCCTCAGCCACAACATAACCATAACCAGGCACTACATCACTAACCTCAACAAGGCCCTGAACAACATCAACATCAGCCTCCACACCCTCAGCCACAACATATCCATAACCAGGCACTGCATCACCAACTTCAACAAGGCCCTGAACAACATCAACACCAGCCTCCACACCTCTCAGCCACAACATAACTATAACCAGGCACTGCATCAATAACCTCAACAAGGCCCTGAACAACATCAACATCAGCCTTCACACCCTCAGCCACAACATAACCATAACCAGGCACTGCATCACCAACCTCAACAAGGCCCCTGAACAACATTAACACCAGCCTCCACACCCTCAGCCACAACATAACCATAACCAGACACTGCATCACCAACCTCAACAAGGCCCTGAACAATGTCAACACCAGCCTCCACACCCTCAGCCACAACATAACCATAACTAGTCACTGCATCACCAACCTCAACAAGGCCCTGAACAACATCAACACCGGCCTCCAAACCCTCAGCCACAACATAACCATAACCAGGCACAGCATCACCAACCTCAACAAGGCCCTGAACAACATTAACACCAGCCTCCACACCCTCAGCCACAACATAACCATAACCAGGCACTGCATCACCAACCTGAACAAGGCCCTGATCAACACCGTCCTCCACACCCTCAGCCTCCACATGACCATTACCAGGCACTGCATCACCAACCTCAACAAGGCCCTGAAGAACATTAACACCAGCCTCCACACCCTCAGTCACAACATAACCATAACCAGGCACTGCATCACCAACCTCAACAATGCTCTGAACAACATCAACACCAGCCTCCACACCCTCAGCCACAACATAACAATAACCAGGCACTGCATCTCCAACCTCAACAAGGCCCTGAACAACATCAACACCAGCCTCCACACCCTCAGCCACAACATAACCATAACCAGGCACTGCATCACCAACCTCAACAAGGCCCTGAACAACATCAACACCGGCCTCCAAACCCTCAGCCACAACATAACCATAACCAGGCACAGCATCACCAACCTCAACAAGGCCCTGAACAACATTAACACCAGCCACCACACCCTCAGTCACAACATAACCATAACCAGGCACTGCATCACCAACCTGAACAAGGCCCTGATCAACACCGTCCTCCACACCCTCAGCCTCCACATGACCATTACCAGGCACTGCATCACCAACCTCAACAAGGCCCTGAAGAACATTAACACCAGCCTCCACACCCTCAGTCACAACATAACCATAACCAGGCACTGCATCACCAACCTCAACAATGCTCTGAACAACATCAACACCAGCCTCCACACCCTCAGCCACAGCATAACAATAACCAGGCACTGCATCTCCAACCTCAACAAGGCCCTGAACAACATCAACACCAGCCTCCACACCCCTCAGCCAAAACATAACAATAACCAGGCACTGCATCGCTAACCTCAACAAGGCCCCGAACAACACCAACATCAGCCTCCACACCCTCAGCCACAACACAACCATAACCAGGCACTGCATCACCAACCTCAACAAGGCCCTGAACAACATCAACACCACCCTCCACACCTACAGCCACAACATAACTATAACCAGACACTGCATCACCAACCTCAACAAGGCCCTGAACAATGTCAACACCAGCCTCCACACTCTCAGCCACAACATAACCATAACCAGGCACTGCATCACCAACCTCAACAAGGCCCTGAACAACATCAACACCGGCCTCCACACCCTCAGTCACAACATAACCATAACCAGGTACTGCATCACCAACGTCAACAAGGCCCTGAACAACATCAACACCAGCCTCCACACCCTCAGCCACAATATAACCATAACCAGGCACTGCATCACCAACCTCAACAAGGCCCTGAACAACAACAACACCAGCCTCCACACCCTCAGCCACAACATAACCATAACCAGGCACTGCATCACCAACCTCAACAAGGCCCTGAACAACATCAACACCAGCCTCCACACCCTCAGCCACAACATAACCATAACCAGGCACTGCATCACCAACCTCAACAAGGCCCTGAACAACAACAACACCAGCCTCCACACCCTCAGCCACAACATAACCATAACCAGGCACTGCATCACCAACCTCAACAAGGCCCTGAACAACAACAACACCAGCCTTCACACCCTCAGCCACAACATAACCTTAACCAGGCACTGCATCACCAACCTCAACAAGGCCTTGAACAACATCAACACCGGCCTCCACACCCTCAGCCACAACATAACCATAACCAGGCACTGCATCCAATTACAGGATAATGATTAGGAATTGGACGGGGGGAGGAAGGAGTGGTGCCCAGCAGCTAAGTTATCCTTACTTACCGACAAATTTGATAATGACCTAAGAATACGGTACACAAAGGGGATATTAATAAGGCATTCAAAGTATCAACATAAAATTTCTGGTAAAATAAAACAAAAAAATTTGAATATAAAAGTTTGAACAAAAAAAACTTGAATATAAAAGTTTGAAACAAGTAAATTTTTAATATAAAAGTTAATCATTAAAGAGGTATAGAAAGCCACGACAATTCGACCATGTGAGTGTGAGAAGATGAGCAAGAAATTAATATTTATTAGTTGCTAAATACAGTTCTTTTGTACCTAGCAACATTTTGATATTAAAATTTGTTTATCTGTTTAAAATTTAAAACGCAGTTTAATTGTTTTAAAACTGTTAAAAATTTTAAAATTTTACCACAAAATTTTAAATATTTATGTTTTTTTTCCGAATTTAATTTATATCAAATGAAACTTATGTTAAATATATCAAATTAAATATTATATAAACATTTTGAATATACAATATGCACATTAAGCATTGCAGTGATTATGGATCACTTAGAGACTGTCTACTGCAGTAGTCGTTGCAGTTGTTAGAGACTGTGTACCTTAGCTACTGTGTACCGTGTTCTGAGGTCAATGGTTGTCACAGAAACTCACTTTTCAACAGGTGTTTCCTGTTGTTGGTGTTTTGGTCACGGTGGTGTTTCCTGTTGTTAGTGTTTTGGTCACGGTGGTGTTTCTTGTTGTTGGTGTTTTGGTCAGGTGGTCACAAAGTTCTTAATCCCTGTGACGTCATGCACTAAGCAGGAACCATCATGAATGTGAGGACTCTGACATTCGAATGGATTTACTACTGTGTGCAGTGATCATTGTAATGCACTGTTAAACACCTGCTTTCTGGTTGTGTCTTGAATTCGGTGAATGAACGGCGGTGAATGACATAAATGTGTAAACATCAGTCAGGAGGAGGAGGGGTGATGTCTCCATGACAACGGCGTCATAATTTTCGCTTTAACCGGTATTTAAATATTACATAGCAAGTGAATGAGAATGAAATGTCCAAAATCTGAACAATGTTGAAGTGTAACAAGTAGGAAGACGTGTTGCAACATCAACATCATGCATCTTAACTCTAAGACCCAAGTATTAGGATATGTTGCCACATCATCAATTTTCTAAACAATGAGACCAAGTATTATGATATATTGCAACATCAAGGTTCTAAACTCTATGATCCAAGAATTAGGATGTGTTGCAATATCACCATACTTCTGAACTCCTTTTATAGTTTAGAATATTATTATATTATAAATATTGAATTCCACTGATCTGGACCGGGGATGAATGCATGGGCATGTTGTTAATTTCTCTTGCAAAATCTGCCTCGCTCGTGTTGATATCAATTATATTTACAGGAGTTTGGATATCACATATAATGAAGTATTCCGGATTTTCTACTTTCATATTGTTTATTGTAGTGATTATTGTTATAACCAAAACCAGGCACTGCATCTCCAACCTCAACAAGGCCCTGAACAACATCAACACCGGCCTCCACACCCTCAGCCACAACATAACCATAACCAGGCACTGCATCACTACCCTCAACAAGGCCCTGAACAACATCAACACCAGCCTCCACACCCTCAGCCACAACATAACCATAACCAGGCACTGCATCACCAACCTCAACAAAGCCCTGAACAACATCAACACCAGCCTCCACACCCTCAGCCACAACATAACCATAACCAGGCCCTGCATCACTAACCTCAACAAGGCCCTGAACAACATCAACACCGGCCTCCACACCCTCAGTCACAACATAACCATAACCAGGCACTGCATCACCAACCTCAACAAGGCCCTGAACAGCAACAACACCAGCCTTCACACCCTCAGCCACAACATAACCATAACCAGGCACTGCATCACCAACCTCACCAAGGCCCTGAACAACATCAACACCGGCCTCCACACCCTCAGCCACAACATAACCATAACCAGGCACTGCATCCAATTACAGGATAATGATTAGGAATTTAACGGGGGGAGGAAGGAGTGGTGCCCAGCAGCTAAGTTATCCTTACTTACGGACAACTTTGATAATGACCTAAGAATACGGTACACAAAGGGGATATTATTAAGGCATTTAAAGTATCAACATAAAATTTCTGGTAAAATAAAACAAAAAAATTTGAATATAAATGTTTGAACAAAAAAACTTGAATATAAAAGTTTGAAACAAAAAATTTTTAATATAAAAGTTAATCATTAAAGAGGTATAGAAAGCCACGACAATTCGACCATGTGAGTGTGAGAAGATGAGCAAGAAATTAATATTTATTAGTTGCTAAATACAGTTCTTTTGTACCTAGCAACATTTTGATATTAAAATTTGTTTATCAGTTTAGAATTTAAAACGCAGTTTAATTGTTTTAAAACTGTTATAAATTTTAAAAATTTTACCACAAAATTGTAAATATTAATTTTTTTCTTAACGAATTTAATTTATATCAAATGAAACTTATGTTAAATATATCAAATTAAATAATATATAAACATTTTGAATATACAATATGCACATTAAGCATTGCAGTGATTATGGATCACTTAGAGACTGTCTACTGCAGTAGTCGTTGCAGTTGTTAGAGACTGTGTACCTTAGCTACTGTGTACCGTGTTCTGAGGTCAATGGTTGTCACAGAAACTCACTTTTCAACAGGTGTTTCCTGTTGTTGGTGTTTTGGTCACGGTGGTGTTTCCTGTTGTTAGTGTTTTGGTCACGGTGGTGTTTCCTGTTGTTAGTGTTTTGGTCACGGTGGTGTTTCTTGTTGTTGGTGTTTTGGTCAGGTGGTCACAAAGTTCTTAATCCCTGTGACGTCATGCATTAAGCAGGAACCATCATGAATGTGAGGACTCTGACATTCGAATGGATTTACTACTGTGTGCAGTGATCATTGTAATGCACTGTTAAACACCTGCTTTCTGGTTGTGTCTTGAATTCGGTGAATGAACGGCGGTGAATGACATAAATGTGTAAACATCAGTCAGGAGGAGGAGGGGTGATGTCTCCATGACAACGGCGTCATAATTTTCGCTTTAACCGGTATTTAAATATTACATAGCAAGTGAATGAGAATGAAATGTCCAAAATCTGAACAATGTTGAAGTGTAACAAGTAGGAAGACGTGTTGCAACATCATCATCATGCATCTTAACTCTAAGACCCAAGTATTAGGATATGTTGCCACATCATCAATTTTCTAAACAATGAGACCAAGTATTATGATATATTGCAACATCAAGATTCTATTCTCTATGATTGAAGAATTAGGATGTGTTGCAATATCATCATACTTCTGAACTCCTTTTATAGTTTAGAATATTATTATATTATAAATATTGAATTCCACTAATCTGGACCGGGGATGAATGCATGGGCATGTTGTTAATTTCTCTTGCAAAATCTGCCTCGCTCGTGTTGATATCAATTATATTTACAGGAGTTTGGATATCACATATAATGAAGTATTCCGGATTTTCTACTTTCATATTGTTTATTGTAGTGATTATTGTTTTAACCAAAACCAG
Organism: Procambarus clarkii; assembly: GCF_040958095.1. NCBI lineage: Eukaryota > Metazoa > Arthropoda > Malacostraca > Decapoda > Cambaridae > Procambarus > Procambarus clarkii. The sequence goes on from NC_091208.1 coordinate 7,275,682, forward strand.
GCACTGCATCACCAACCTCAACAAGGCTCTGAACAACATCAACACCAGCCTCCACACCCTCAGCCACAACATAACCATAAACAGGCACTGCATCACCAACCTCAACAAGGCCCTGAACAACATCAACACCAGCCTCCACACCCTCAGCCACAACAAAACCATAACCAGGCACTGCATCACCAACCTCAACAAGGCCCTTGAACAACAACAACACCAGCCTCCACACCCCTCAGCCAAAACATAACCATAACCAGGCACTGCATCACTAACCTCAACAAGGCCCTGAACAACATCAACATCAGCCTCCACACCCTCATCCACAACATAACTATAACCAGGCACTGCATCACCAACCTCAACAAGGCCCTAAACAACATCAACACCAGCCTCCACACCCCTCAGCCACAACATAACCATAACCAGGCACTACATCACTAACCTCAACAAGGCCCTGAACAACATCAACATCAGCCTCCACACCCTCAGCCACAACATATCCATAACCAGGCACTGCATCACCAACTTCAACAAGGCCCTGAACAACATCAACACCAGCCTCCACACCTCTCAGCCACAACATAACTATAACCAGGCACTGCATCAATAACCTCAACAAGGCCCTGAACAACATCAACATCAGCCTTCACACCCTCAGCCACAACATAACCATAACCAGGCACTGCATCACCAACCTCAACAAGGCCCCTGAACAACATTAACACCAGCCTCCACACCCTCAGCCACAACATAACCATAACCAGACACTGCATCACCAACCTCAACAAGGCCCTGAACAATGTCAACACCAGCCTCCACACCCTCAGCCACAACATAACCATAACTAGTCACTGCATCACCAACCTCAACAAGGCCCTGAACAACATCAACACCGGCCTCCAAACCCTCAGCCACAACATAACCATAACCAGGCACAGCATCACCAACCTCAACAAGGCCCTGAACAACATTAACACCAGCCTCCACACCCTCAGCCACAACATAACCATAACCAGGCACTGCATCACCAACCTGAACAAGGCCCTGATCAACACCGTCCTCCACACCCTCAGCCTCCACATGACCATTACCAGGCACTGCATCACCAACCTCAACAAGGCCCTGAAGAACATTAACACCAGCCTCCACACCCTCAGTCACAACATAACCATAACCAGGCACTGCATCACCAACCTCAACAATGCTCTGAACAACATCAACACCAGCCTCCACACCCTCAGCCACAACATAACAATAACCAGGCACTGCATCTCCAACCTCAACAAGGCCCTGAACAACATCAACACCAGCCTCCACACCCTCAGCCACAACATAACCATAACCAGGCACTGCATCACCAACCTCAACAAGGCCCTGAACAACATCAACACCGGCCTCCAAACCCTCAGCCACAACATAACCATAACCAGGCACAGCATCACCAACCTCAACAAGGCCCTGAACAACATTAACACCAGCCACCACACCCTCAGTCACAACATAACCATAACCAGGCACTGCATCACCAACCTGAACAAGGCCCTGATCAACACCGTCCTCCACACCCTCAGCCTCCACATGACCATTACCAGGCACTGCATCACCAACCTCAACAAGGCCCTGAAGAACATTAACACCAGCCTCCACACCCTCAGTCACAACATAACCATAACCAGGCACTGCATCACCAACCTCAACAATGCTCTGAACAACATCAACACCAGCCTCCACACCCTCAGCCACAGCATAACAATAACCAGGCACTGCATCTCCAACCTCAACAAGGCCCTGAACAACATCAACACCAGCCTCCACACCCCTCAGCCAAAACATAACAATAACCAGGCACTGCATCGCTAACCTCAACAAGGCCCCGAACAACACCAACATCAGCCTCCACACCCTCAGCCACAACACAACCATAACCAGGCACTGCATCACCAACCTCAACAAGGCCCTGAACAACATCAACACCACCCTCCACACCTACAGCCACAACATAACTATAACCAGACACTGCATCACCAACCTCAACAAGGCCCTGAACAATGTCAACACCAGCCTCCACACTCTCAGCCACAACATAACCATAACCAGGCACTGCATCACCAACCTCAACAAGGCCCTGAACAACATCAACACCGGCCTCCACACCCTCAGTCACAACATAACCATAACCAGGTACTGCATCACCAACGTCAACAAGGCCCTGAACAACATCAACACCAGCCTCCACACCCTCAGCCACAATATAACCATAACCAGGCACTGCATCACCAACCTCAACAAGGCCCTGAACAACAACAACACCAGCCTCCACACCCTCAGCCACAACATAACCATAACCAGGCACTGCATCACCAACCTCAACAAGGCCCTGAACAACATCAACACCAGCCTCCACACCCTCAGCCACAACATAACCATAACCAGGCACTGCATCACCAACCTCAACAAGGCCCTGAACAACAACAACACCAGCCTCCACACCCTCAGCCACAACATAACCATAACCAGGCACTGCATCACCAACCTCAACAAGGCCCTGAACAACAACAACACCAGCCTTCACACCCTCAGCCACAACATAACCTTAACCAGGCACTGCATCACCAACCTCAACAAGGCCTTGAACAACATCAACACCGGCCTCCACACCCTCAGCCACAACATAACCATAACCAGGCACTGCATCACCAACCTCAACAAGGCCCTGAACAACATCAACACCAGCCTCCACACCCTCAGCCACAACATAACCATAACCAGGCACTGCACCACCAACCTCAACAAGGCCCTGAACAACAACAACACCAGCCTTCACACCCTCAGCCACAACATAACCTTAACCAGGCACTGCATCACCAACCTCAACAAGGCCTTGAACAACATCAACACCGGCCTCCACACCCTCAGCCACAACATAACCATAACCAGGCACTGCATCCAATTACAGGATAATGATTAGGAATTGGACGGGGGGAGGAAGGAGTGGTGCCCAGCAGCTAAGTTATCCTTACTTACCGACAAATTTGATAATGACCTAAGAATACGGTACACAAAGGGGATATTAATAAGGCATTCAAAGTATCAACATAAAATTTCTGGTAAAATAAAACAAAAAAATTTGAATATAAAAGTTTGAACAAAAAAAACTTGAATATAAAAGTTTGAAACAAGTAAATTTTTAATATAAAAGTTAATCATTAAAGAGGTATAGAAAGCCACGACAATTCGACCATGTGAGTGTGAGAAGATGAGCAAGAAATTAATATTTATTAGTTGCTAAATACAGTTCTTTTGTACCTAGCAACATTTTGATATTAAAATTTGTTTATCTGTTTAAAATTTAAAACGCAGTTTAATTGTTTTAAAACTGTTAAAAATTTTAAAATTTTACCACAAAATTTTAAATATTTATGTTTTTTTTCCGAATTTAATTTATATCAAATGAAACTTATGTTAAATATATCAAATTAAATATTATATAAACATTTTGAATATACAATATGCACATTAAGCATTGCAGTGATTATGGATCACTTAGAGACTGTCTACTGCAGTAGTCGTTGCAGTTGTTAGAGACTGTGTACCTTAGCTACTGTGTACCGTGTTCTGAGGTCAATGGTTGTCACAGAAACTCACTTTTCAACAGGTGTTTCCTGTTGTTGGTGTTTTGGTCACGGTGGTGTTTCCTGTTGTTAGTGTTTTGGTCACGGTGGTGTTTCTTGTTGTTGGTGTTTTGGTCAGGTGGTCACAAAGTTCTTAATCCGTGTGACGTCATGCACTAAGCAGGAACCATCATGAATGTGAGGACTCTGACATTCGAATGGATTTACTACTGTGTGCAGTGATCATTGTAATGCACTGTTAAACACCTGCTTTCTGGTTGTGTCTTGAATTCGGTGAATGAACGGCGGTGAATGACATAAATGTGTAAACATCAGTCAGGAGGAGGAGGGGTGATGTCTCCATGACAACGGCGTCATAATTTTCGCTTTAACCGGTATTTAAATATTACATAGCAAGTGAATGAGAATGAAATGTCCAAAATCTGAACAATGTTGAAGTGTAACAAGTAGGAAGACGTGTTGCAACATCAACATCATGCATCTTAACTCTAAGACCCAAGTATTAGGATATGTTGCCACATCATCAATTTTCTAAACAATGAGACCAAGTATTATGATATATTGCAACATCAAGGTTCTAAACTCTATGATCCAAGAATTAGGATGTGTTGCAATATCACCATACTTCTGAACTCCTTTTATAGTTTAGAATATTATTATATTATAAATATTGAATTCCACTGATCTGGACCGGGGATGAATGCATGGGCATGTTGTTAATTTCTCTTGCAAAATCTGCCTCGCTCGTGTTGATATCAATTATATTTACAGGAGTTTGGATATCACATATAATGAAGTATTCCGGATTTTCTACTTTCATATTGTTTATTGTAGTGATTATTGTTATAACCAAAACCAGGCACTGCATCACCAACCTCAACAAGGCTCTGAACAACATCAACACCAGCCTCCACACCCTCAGCCACAACATAACCATAAAGAGGCACTGCATCACCAACCTCAACAAGGCCCTGAACAACATCAACACCAGCCTCCACACCCTCAGCCACAACATAACCATAACCAGGCACTGCATCACCAACCTCAACAAGGCCCTGAACAATGTCAACACCAGCCTCCACACCCTCAGCCACAACATAACCATAACCAGTCACTGCATCACCAACCTCAACAAGGCCCTGAACAACATCAACACCGGCCTCCAAACCCTCAGTCACAACATAACCATAACCAGGCACTGCATCACCAACCTCAACAAGGCCCTGAACAACATTAACACCAGCCTCCACACCCTCAGCCACAACATAACCATAACCAGGCACTGCATCACCAACCTGAACAAGGCCCTGATCAACACCGTCCTCCATACCCTCAGCCTCAACATGACCATTACCAGGCACTGCATCACCAACCTCAACAAGGCCCTGAAGAACATTAACACCAGCCTCCACACCCTCAGTCACAACATAACCATAACCAGGCACTGGATCACCAACCTCAACAATGCTCTGAACAACATCAACACCGGCCTCCACACCCTCAGTCACAACATTACCATAACCAGGCACTGCATCACCAACCTCAACATGGCCCTGAACAAAAACAACACCAGACTCTACACCCTCAGCCACAACATAACCATAACCAGGCACTGCATAACCAACCTCAACAAGGCCCTGAACAACATCAACACCAGCCTCCACACCCTAAACCACAACACAACAATAACCAGGCACTGCATCACCAACCTCAACAAGGCCCTGAACAACATCAATACCAGCCTCCACACCCTCAGCCACAACATAATCATAACAAGGCACTGCATCACCAACCTCAACAAGGCCCTGAACAACATCAACACGAGCCTCCACACCCTCAGCCACAACATAACAATAACCAGGCACTGCATTACCAACCTCAACAAGGCCCTGAACAACATCCACACCAGCCTACACACCCTCAGCCACAACGTAATCATAACCAGACACTGCATCACCAACCTCAACAAGGCCCTGAACAACATCAACACCGGCCTCCACACCCTCAGTCACAACATAACCATAACCAAGCACTGCATCACCAACCTCAACAAGGCCCTGAAGAACATTAACACCAGCCTCCACACCCTCAGTCACTACATAACTATAACCAGGCACTGCATCACCAACCTCAACAATGCTCTGAACAACATCAACACCAGCCTCCACACCCTCAGCCACAACATAACCATAACCAGGCACTGCATCACCAACCTCAACAAGGCCCTGAACAACATCAACACCAGCCTCCACACTCTCAGCCACAACATAACCATAACCAGACACTGCATCATCAACCTCAACAAGGCCCTGAACAACATCAACAGCAGCCTCCACACCCTCTGCCACAACATAATCATAACCAGACACTGCATCACCAACCTCAACAAGGCCCTGAACAACATCAACACCAGCCTCCACACCCTCATCCACAACATAACCATAACCAGACACTGCATCACCAACCTCAACAAGGCCCTGAACAACATCAACAGCAGCCTCCACACCCTTAGCCACAACATAACCATAACCAGGCATTTCATCACCAACCTCAACAAGGCTCTGAACAACATTAACACCGGCCTCCACACCCTCAGCTACAACATAACTATAACCAGACACTGCATCACCAACCTCAACAAGGCCCTGAACAACATCAACACCAGCCTCCACACCCTCAGCCACAACATAACCATAACCAGGCACTGCATTACCCACCTCAACAAGGCCCTGAACAACATCAACACCAGCCTCCACACCCTCAACCACAACATAACAATAACCAGGCACTGCATCACCAACCTCAACAAGGCCCTGAACAACATCAACACCAGCCTCCACACATTCAGCCACAACATAATCATAACCAGGCACTGCATCACCAACCTCAATAAGGCCCTGAACAACATCAACACCAGCCTCCACACCCTCAGCTACAACATAATCATAACCAGGCACTGCATCACCAACCTCAACAAGGCCCTGAACAACATCAACACCAGCCTCCACACCCTCAGCCACAACATAACCACAACCAGGCACTGCATCACCAACCTCAACAAGGCCCTGAACAACATCAACACCAGCCTTCACACCCTCAGCCACAACATAACAATAACCAGGCACTGCATCACCAACCTCAACAAGGCCCTGAACAACATCAACACCAGCCTCCACACCTTCAGCCACAACATAATCATAACCAGGTACTGCATCACCAACCTCAACAAGGCCCTGAACAACATCAACACCAGCCTCCACACCCTCAGCCACAACATAACAATAACCAGGCACTGCATCACCAACCTCAACAAGGCCCTGAACAACATCCACACCAGCCTCCACACCCTCAGCCACAACATAATCATAACCAGACACTGCATCACCAACCTCAACAAGGCCCTGAACAACATCAACACCGGCCTCCACACCCTCAGTCACAACTTAACCATAACCAGGCACTGCATCACCAACCTCAACAAGGGCCTGAAGAACATTAACACCAGCCTCCACACCCTCAGTCACTACATAACTATAACCAGGCACTGCATCACCAACCTCAACAATGCTCTGAACAACATCAACACCAGCCTCCACACCCTCAGCCAAAACATAACCATAACCAGGCACTGCATCACCAACCTCAACAAGGCCCTAAACAACATCAACACCAGCCTCCACACTCTCAGCCACAACATAACCATAACCAGACACTGCATCACCAACCTCAACAAGGCCCTGAACAACATCAACAGCAGCCTCCACACCCTCAGCCACAACATAATCATAACCAGACACTGCATCACCAACCTCAACAAGGCCCTGAACAACATCAACACCAGCCTCCACACCCTCAGCCACAACCTAACCATAACCGGACAATGCATCACCATCCTCAACAAGGCCCTGAACAACATCAACAGCAGCCTCCACACCCTCAGCCACAACATAACCATAATTAGGCATTTCATCACCAACCTCAACAAGGCTCTGAACAACATCAACACCGGCCTCCACACCCTCAGCTACAACATAACCATAACCAGACACTGCATCACCAACCTCAACAAGGCCCTGAACAACATCAACACCAGCCTCCACACCTTCAGCCACAACATAATCATAACCAGGCACTGCATCACCAACCTCAACAAGGCCCTGACCAACATCAACACCAGCCTCCACACCCTCAGCCACAACATAACAATAACCAGGCACTGCATCACCAACCTCAACAAGGCCCTGAACAACATCCACACCAGCCTCCACACCCTCAGCCACAACATAATCATAACCAGACACTGCATAACCAACCTCAACAATGCTCTGAACAACATCAACACCAGCCTCCACACCCCTCAGCCAAAACATAACCATAACCAGGCACTGCATCACCAACCTCAACAAGGCCCTGAAGAACATTAACACCAGCCTCCACACCCACAGTCACTACATAACTATAACCAGGCACTGCATCACCAACCTCAACAATGCTCTGAACAACATCAACACCAGCCTCCACACCCTCAGCCAAAACATAACCATAACCAGGCACTGCATCACCAACCTCAACAAGGCCCTGAACAACATCAACACCAGCCTCCACACTCTCAGCCACAACATAACCATAACCAGACACTGCATCACCAACCTCAACAAGGCCCTGAACAACATCAACAGCAGCCTCCACACCCTCAGCCGCAACATAATCATAACCAGACACTGCATCACCAACCTCAACAAGGCCCTGAACAACATCAACACCAGCCTCCACACCCTGAGCCACAACATAACCATAACCGGACAATGCATCACCAACCTCAACAAGGCCCTGAACAACATCAACAGCAGCCTCCACACCCTCAGCCACAACATAACCATAATTAGGCATTTCATCACCAACCTCAACAAGGCTCTGAACAACATCAACACCGGCCTCCACACCCTCAGCTACAACATAACCATAACCAGACACTGCATCACCAACCTCAACAAGGCCCTGAACAACATCAACACCAGCCTCCACACCCTCAGCCACAACATAACCATAACCAGGCACTGCATTTCCAACCTCAACAAGTCCCTGAACAACATCAACACCAGCCTCCACACCCTCAGCCACAACATAACAATAACCAGGCACTGCATCACCAACTTCAACAAGGCCCTGAACAACATCAACACCAGCCTAAACACCCTCAGCCACAACATAACCATAACCAGGCACTGCATCACCAACCTCAACAGGTCCTGAACAACATCAACACCAGCCTTCACACCCTCAGCCACAACATAATCATAACCAGGCACTGCATCCAATTACAGGATAAGGATCCGGGAATGGGCTGAGAGTGGGGGGGTTGGAGGGTGAGGAAGGAATGGTGCCTCAGTAGCTAAGTGATCCTTGCTCACTCACGAATATGACAGTGGCCTAAAAATACGGTACAGAAACGGAATATTAATAAGGTATTCGAAGTATCAACACAAAATATCTGGTGGAATGAAACATAAAAACAGTTTGAAAATAAAATTTACCATTAAAGCAGTATAGAAAATGACGACCAGCTGACCCTATGAGTGTGGGAGGAAGCGCAGGATATTAATATTTATTACTTCTTGAATACAATTAATTCTTACTTTAAAAGTATCGCTATATTACAATTTAATTACCAATATAAAATGAAAAAAAGCTTAAATCTTGATTTTGTAATTTATTAAATTTTAAAAAATTTTAGCACAAAACTTAAGTCTTGCAATTGAAAAAAAATTATTAGAGATGTAAACTGAACCTTTAAATTAATAGTAACAAACAGTTGTAAATTTGTGTTTATTCTTCAATTATACCATATTTTTTTAGTGTACATTATACACATTAAACTTTACAGTCGGCAGTGAGTTGGGATCACATAGATACTGTGTACTACAGTGGTCGTCACAGTTGCTAGAGGGTAGGGGGGCACTTCGCTACTGTGTACCGTGTTCTGAGGCCAGTTGTTGACACAGAAACTCACCTTTCAACTGATGTTTCTTGTTGCTGGTGTTTTGGTCACGCTGGTGTTTCTTCTTGTTGGTGTTTTGGTCACGCTGGTGTTTCTTCTTGTTGGTGTTTTGGTCACGCTGGTGTTTCTTGTTGTTGGTGTTTTGGTCACTCTGGTGTTTCTTGTTGTTGGTGTTTTGGTCAGGTGGCCACAGCCTAGAGCCAACATGTGGCCCCAGAGCAGTAAGCCTAGAGCCAACAGATGGCCCCAGAGCTGTAAGCCTGGAGCCAACAGGTGGCCCCAGAGCAGTAAGCCTAGAGCCAGCAGGTGGCCCCAGAGCAGTAAGTCTAGAGCCAGCAGGTGGCCACAGAGCAGTAAGCCTAGAGCCAACAGGTGGCCACAGAGCAGTAAGACAAGAACCAACAGGTAGCCTCAGAGCAGTAAGCCTAGAGCCAGCAGGTGGCCACAGAGCAGTAAGCCTAGAGCCAACAGGTGTGCCCAGAGCAGTAAGCCTAGAGCCAGCAGGTGGCCACAGATCAGTAAGCCTAGAGCCAGCAGGTGGCCCCAGAGCAGTAAGCCTAGAGCCAGCAGGTGGGCCCAGAGCAGTAAGCCTAGAGCCAGCAGGTGGCCCCAGAGCAGTAAGCCTAGAGCCAGCAGGTGGCCAGAGAGCAGTAAGCCTAGAGCCAGTAGGTGGCCAGAGAGCAGTAAGCCTACAGCCAACAGGTGGCCACAGAGCAGTAAGCCTAGAGCCAACAGGTGGCCACAGAACAGTAAGCCTAGAGCCAACAGGTAGCAACAAGGGGAGAGAACATCCCATACTCAGTGCCACATCAATCAATCAATTAAATATAGGTCAAGATACCCTGTAGGGTGAGCGGGGAAGTGGGGATAGGGGAAAGAATTAGTGGGGGTGAGAGGAAGGGTTTTTAGGATGAGATAAAGTGCCAGGGCAAGACTCAGCTGCATGGCATTAAAACGTTATGACCAGACTAAGTGATGGAGGCAAGGAATCGGATTTTGTGACAACATTTCGTCTGGTTTTCGCTAAACAACATCGTGCTCCAGAGTCTCTAGCAACCGGGAGCTAAAAGGTCCTCCCCCTTAAGTGGGAGGGGGGGGAGAAGAGTTAAGTAGGCCAGCTGGGTAGTTCGGAGCTAGGTGATTGAGTAGTGGTATAGGAGGAGAGAGGAGTCATGTAAATGACGGAGCAGGGGGTGGGTCGTCAATCAGGTAAAGAGGTTGTGCGTATTTCTAGGTCTACTAAGGGTGTTTCTGAGGAAAGTGTCATAGTTGTCGTGGTAGGTGAGAATTATTATGCTCTGTTTCTTCCCCATAGTGTCCCAGACTATGTTCAGAGACGGGATGTTCGCCCTCTCATGCAGGGCCTCACTAGTGGAGAAGTCCTGCCAGTGGGTATCGAACACCCATCTCAGGGCCCTGTTCTGGGTACGCTGGAGTTGTTTCCCGTTTGTTGGTGCTGCAAGTGAGAGTGGGATGGGTGCATATGTTTGGAGTGGGAGGAAAAGTGATATAGATAGAACTTGGTGGCTTGGGAGGCATGTTTGAGGGGGTATACCTTTGATAGAGCTTCGGAGGCAATAGCTTTCTTGGATACTACGTTTGTGTGAAAACGGAGGTTGAAATCTAATGTGAGTCCAAGTACTGTGGTGTTGTTAAGTCTTGGTATGTGGGTTGGGTCGAGTGACTGAGAGTAGAGTTTTAGTGGGGCTGGATTTCGTTGTTTGTTGTAGAAGAAGTATGTGATTTTGGACTTGTTGATGTTTGTTTTAACCCGCTAGTCGTGTTCCCAGAGGGGTACTTTGTCTATTTCTTCCTGTGCTATTCGTGTGAGGGTGTCTATCGAGTAACCTGAGATCAGTTTGGTTACGTCGTCGGCATAACAGAGGGTCATAGAGGTCCAGTATGTTGGGTTAGGAATGTCATTTATGTAGAGTAAGTACAGGGTCGGGATAGAACTGAGCCCTGGGGGACTCCAACATTTAGGTTGAAGTATCCTGACAGCTTGCTGAGGAACTTAATCTGCATCTTTCTGTTTGTTAGAAAGCTGCATAGTATCTTATGCATGTTGTCAGGTAGTTTAAATAGAGTACAGAGTCTTAGGCCGTCGTGCCATACTGTATCAAACGCCTTTTCAACGTCCTTTGCTATGAGGGCCGTTTTGACCCTTTGGTGCTTGTTTATGGAGAGGAATTTTGTTACTATATTCAGTTCATCTTGTGTGAAGCGGTGTTGTCTGAAGTCAAATTGTTTGTCTGTTAGTATGTTTTGGTGTTCTAAGTGATGTCTGAGTTTGTGATTTGTAAGTTTTTCGTATACTTTTCCTAGTGTCTCTAGTAGGCTGATCGGTCTGTAGTTCTTGGGGTCTGTCGCAGATTTTGTGGGTTTTGGGATGAGGATTACTGTGGCTTCTTTGAATGGGCTTGGGAAATATTCAGTTAGTGAGGCGTTGTATACGCCAGAGAGTGCAAGGACTAGGGAGTCGGGAAGTGTTTTGAGGAGAGCTTTGCCTATGTTATAGGCTCCTGGGGCTTTTCGTCGGGTATTTTTAAGCATGAGTTTTACTTCAGCTGGTTGTATCCATGCTGTGAGGTGACTTTGTAAGTCGTCTAGCGTCGTGAGGTCAATGGTGAGTAGTGTGTGATGGACTGAGGGTTGTGTCAGATCCATGTTTCTACTCTGTTAATGTTGTGTATTGCTGTTGGCTGTAGGGGGGGGGGGCTATGATGGTTGAAGGTGTCCTGCCAGTGTTGTTTGAATATGTCTACTAGTTCTGAAGGGTCAGTGAAATTTGACTGTTATGAGTTATGTCTGTAAAAACAGAAGAGGAGTTGCCCTAGATCCTCGTTATGAAGTTCCAGAATTGTTGTGGAGTTGTTTTCCTCTATAGTTCAGTCTTTTTGTATGAGTTTCTTCCAGTGGTTGGCACGGTCGAGGTCTAGGGTGTTGAGTATGTGGTTTTTAAGTATAGTGAGGTCTGTGTTTACCTGGCCGTATCTGTGAAGGTTGCGGGAGAATCTATTGTGGTAGCAGATGAGTAGACTTTTGGTTCTGATGGGGGGAAAGAAGGAGTATCTGGTTTTGTGGGTAGTTTTTGGTATGGTTGCGTCAGCCGCTTGTATGATGTTGTTTTGGATAGAGAAGATTTGGGAGTCTATGTCTGTCGTTGGTTTATCTTGGAAGTTGTAGGATTGTGTGCTGGTATTTAGGTGCTGATTGAAGGCTTACAAGTCTGCATTTTGATAGCCATAATGTGGGGTGGCTGGGATGAGTATGAGGTTGTTGGAGATTGTGAGTGACATGGGTATGTGATCTGAGCCGGTGATGGGTCCGGGGGTAATGTAGTGTTGGTGGTGGGTGCCTGCTCTGTTGGTGAGGGTGAGATCTGGTTTCCCAGTCCCATTGTGTGTGTAACTTGTTTTGAAGTCTGAGCCAAGGAAAGTGAGGTGTTTGCTTTGGTGAGGTTAGTGTAGTTGTTGACCGTGCATGTTGTGTTGTGGTGGTTGAATGTTTGGTGTTGTGTGTTTAGGTCTACCAGGAGGAAGACCGGTATGTATGGGTGGTTGAGGAGGGTATTTAAGTCCTTGAGATGAAGGCCTAGGTTTGGCGAATGTAAGTTGTGCCACTGATCATTTGTCCATGTTAAGTGTAAATGTTGATTGTTAGGAAGTGTTTGTGCTGCTAGTAGGTAGTGAGGAGAACATGTTTATAAGTGCTCTTAACCAGAATAGCAACCCCCTTCATGTGCTTCATTGGGGGATTGGTATGTTGTGTAGCCGTAATATCTAACTCTGAGAGTTCGTCACATATGTACTGTTCAGTAACAGCACATCCGGTCTTTCGGTCTCCACAAAGTTAACAATTAGGTGCCTGATACTGTAGTAGGCTCTAACGTTGAATTGTGTGATTTTCAATGTTTACTGACTAGATGAGGGGGGGGGGGTTTGAGGTGAATAAATCGGAGAGGTTCTCCCATGAGCCTTGGTTCGTGTGGTAGATAATGCTGGGGATGATCGTTGGGGTATGAAGAGTGTGTTGGAGCCGTTTTAAAGGGTTCCTGGTGAGCATTTGGCCATTTTTGGGGTGGGGGAGTAGGGGAGGTCTGGGGAGGAGTTGGTTCTTTAGGCTGAGTGTGACGAGTGTTTTACCTGAGCTAACAGGGTCATTGGTTTGGTACTTGTGTGGTATTGAGTAATAGTGGGGGGGGGGGTGAGGTGGGCTAACGTGTGGGGCGTGAGATGGGCTGACTTTTTGGGCTCGTAGGCTAAGGTGAAGAAGGGCACTTGCTTTTTGGTAGCTGATGTCCGTCTTTGTGCTGTCTCCGTTTTCTGGTGTTATGGTGAGTTATTTCCTTTTGTCTGGAGAGTTATCTTGTGTTTTGGTGATCTATTTGACTGGAGAGGGAGAGGGGTGGCTGTCATGAGGAGCGGGGTCTATGAGTAGGGGAGGGGATGGTGGTGGGTTTTGTTCCTGGGGGGGGGAAGGTGACAGTTGTGGGGTGACAGGGAGGAATGGACGGGGGGAGCTGGGCTTGATGCCTGGGGGTTGTAAGGGGGGTGGGGGTGGGGGTAGGATGGGTACTGGGTGTGGTATCATGTTGGGTGGGATGGTTATGCATGGGATGTTGTTTGTTGTCAGAATCTGTTGGATGTTGGCGATTGTCTAATACATATCTCTTTCTGGAAGAGGTGACTTGATCATTAGTGCTTATTGTTATAACCATAACCAGGCACTGCATCACCAACCTCAACAAGGCCCTGAACAACATCAACACCAGCCTCCACACCCTCAGCCACAACATAACCATAACCAGGCACTGCATCACCAACCTCAACAAGGCCCTGAACAACATCAACACCAGCCTCCACACCCTCAGCCACAACATAACCATAACCAGACACTGCATCACCAACCTCAACAAGGCCCTGAACAACATCAACACCAGCCTCCACACCCTCAGCTACAACATAACAATAACCAGACACTGCATCACCAACCTCAACAAGGCCCGGAACAACATCAACACCAGCCTCCACACCCTCAGCCACAACATAACAATAACCAGGCACTGCATCACCAACCTCAACAAGGCCCTGAACAACATCAACACCAGCCTCCACACTCTCAGCCACTACATAACCATAACCAGACACTGCATCACCAAACTCAACAAGGCCCTGAACAACATCAACAGCAGCCTCCACACCCTCAGCCACAACATAATCATAACCAGACACTGCATCACCAACCTCAACAAGGCCCTGAACAACATCAACACCGGCCTCCACACCCTCATCCACAACATAACCATAACCAGACACTGCATCACCAACCTCAACAAGGCCCTGAACAACATCAACAGCAGCCTCCACACCCTCAGCCACAACATAACCATAACCAGGCATTTCATCACCAACCTCAACAAGGCTCTGAACAACATCAACACCGGCCTCCACACCCTCAGCTACAACATAACTATAACCAGACACTGCATCACCAACCTCAACAAGGCCCTGAACAACATCAACACCAGCCTCCACACCCTCAGCCACAACATAACCAAAACCAGGCACTGCATTACCCACCTCAACAAGGCCCTGAACAATATCAACACCAGCCTCCACACCCTCAGCCACAACATAACAATAACCAGGCACTGCATCACCAACCTCAACAAGGCCCTGAACAACATCAACACCAGCCTCCACACCCTCAGCCACAACATAACCATAACCAGGCACTGCATCACCAACCTCAACAAGGCCCTGAACAATATCAACACCAGCCTCCACACCCTCACCCACAACATAACTATAACCAGGCACTGCATCACCAACCTCAACAAGGCCCTGAACAACATCAACACCAGACTCCACACCCTCAGCCACAACATAATCATAACCAGGCACTGCATCACCAACCTCAACAAGGCCCTGAACAACATCAACACCAGCCTCCACACCCTCAGCCACAACATAATCATAACCAGGCACTGCATCACCGACCTCAACAAGGCCCTGAACAACATCAACCCCAGCCTCCACACCCTCAGCCACAACATAACCATAACCAGGCACTGCATCACCAACCTCAACAAGGCCCTGAACAACATTAACACCAGCCTCCACACCCTCAGCCACAACATAACAATAACCAGGCACTGCATCACCAACCTCAACAAGGCCCTGAACAACATCAACACCAGACTCCACACCCTCAGCCACAATATAATCATAACCAGGCACTGCATCACCAACCTCAACAAGGCCCTGAACAACATCAACACCAGCCTCCACACCCTCAGCCACAACATAACAATAACCAGGCACTGCATCACCAACCTCAACAAGGCCCTGAACAACATCCACACCAGCCTCCACACCCTCAGCAACAACATAATCATATCCAGACACTGCATCACCAACCTCAACAAGGCCCTGAACAACATCAACACCGGCCTCCACACCCTGAGTCACAACTTAACCATAACCAGGCACTGCATCACCAAACTCAACAAGGCCCTGAAGAACATTAACACCAGCCTCCAAACCCTCAGTCACTACATAACTATAACCAGGCACTGCATCACCAACCTCAACAATGCTCTGAACAACATCAACACCAGCCTCCACACCCTCAGCTAAAACATAACCATAACCAGGCACTGCATCACCAACCTCAACAAGGCCCTGAACAACATCAACACCAGCCTCCACACTCTCAGCCACAACATAATTATAACCAGACACTGCATCACCAACCTCAACAAGGCCCTGAACAACATCAACACCAGCCTCCACACCCTCAGCCACAACATAACAATAACCAGGCACTGCATCACCAACCTCAACAAGGCCCTGAACAACATCCACACCAGCCTCCACACCCTCAGCCACAACATAATCATATCCAGACACTGCATCACCAACCTCAACAAGGCCCTGAACAAAATCAACACCGGCCTCCACACCCTCAGTCACAACTTAACCGTAACCAGGCACTGCATCACCAACCTCAACAAGGCCCTGAAGAACAATAACAACAGCCTCCACACCCTCAGTCACTACATAACTATAACCAGGCACTGCATCACCAACCTCAACAATGCTCTGAACAACATCAACACCAGCCTCCACACCCTCAGCCAAAACATAACCATAACCAGGCACTGCATCACCAACCTCAACAAGGCCCTGAACAACATCAACACCAGCCTCCACACTCTCAGCCACAACATAACCATAACAAGACACTGCATCACCAACCTCAACAAGGCCCTGAATAACATCAACAGCAGCCTCCACACCCTCAGCCACAACATAATCATAACCAGACACTGCATCACCAACCTCAACAAGGCCCTGAACAACATCAACACCAGCCTCCACACCCTCAGCCACAACATAATCATAACCAGGCACTGCATCACCGACCTCAACAAGGCCCTGAACAACATCAACCCCAGCCTCCACACCCTCAGCCACAACATAACCATAACCAGGCACTGCATCACCAACCTCAACAAGGCCCTGAACAACATCAACACCGGCCTCCACACCCTCAGTCACAACTTAACCGTAACCAGGCACTGCATCACCAACCTCAACAAGGCCCTGAAGAACATTAACAACAGCCTCCACACCCTCAGTCACTACATAACTATAACCAGGCACTGCATCACCAACCTCAACAATGCTCTGAACAACATCAACACCAGCCTCCACACCCTCAGCCAAAACATAACCATAACCAGGCACTGCATCACCAACCTCAACAAGGCCCTGAACAACATCAACACCAGCCTCCACACTCTCAGCCACAACATAACCATAACAAGACACTGCATCACCAACCTCAACAAGGCCCTGAACAACATCAACAGCAGCCTCCACACCCTCAGCCACAACATAATCATAACCAGACACTGCATCACCAACCTCAACAAGGCCTTGAACAACATCAACCCCAGCCTCCACACCCTCAGCCACAACATAACCATAACCAGGCACTGCATCACCAACCTCAACAAGGCCCTGAACAACATCAACACCAGCCTCCACACCCTCAGCCACAACATAACAATAACCAGGCACTGCATCACCAACCTCAACAAGGCCCTGAACAACATCAACACCAGCCTCCACACCCTCAGCCACAATATAATCATAACCAGGCACTGCATCACCAACCTCAACAAGGCCCTGAACAACATCAACACCAGCCTCCACACCCTCAGCCACAACATAACAATAACCAGGCACTGCATCACCAACCTCAACAAGGCCCTGAACAACATCCACACCAGCCTCCACACCCTCAGCCACAACATAATCATATCCAGACACTGCATCACCAACCTCAACAAGGCCCGAACAACATCAACACCGGCCTCCACACCCTCAGTCACAACTTAACCATAACCAGGCACTGCATCACCAACCTCAACAAGGCCCTGAAGAACATTAACACCAGCCTCCACACCCTCAGTCACTACATAACTATAACCAGGCACTGCATCACCAACCTCAACAATGCTCTGAACAACATCAACACCAGCCTCCACACCCTCAGCTAAAACATAACCATAACCAGGCACTGCATCACCAACCACAACAAGGCCCTGAACAACATCCACACCAGCCTCCACACTCTCAGCCACAACATAATTATAACCAGACACTGCATCACCAACCTCAACAAGGCCCTGAACAACATCAACACCAGCCTCCACACCCTCAGCCACAACATAACAATAACCAGGCACTGCATCACCAACCTCAACAAGGCCCTGAACAACATCCACACCAGCCTCCACACCCTCAGCCACAACATAATCATATCCAGACACTGCATCACCAACCTCAACAAGGCCCTGAACAACATCAACACCGGCCTCCACACCCTCAGTCACAACTTAACCGTAACCAGGCACTGCATCACCAACCTCAACAAGGCCCTGAAGAACATTAACAACAGCCTCCACATCCTCAGTCACTACATAACTATAACCAGGCACTGCATCACAACCTCAACAATGCTCTGAACAACATCAACACCAGCCTCCACACCCTCAGCCAAAACATAACCATAACCAGGCACTGCATCACCAACCTCAACAAGGCCCTGAACAACATCAACACCAGCCTCCACACTCTCAGCCACAACATAACCATAACAAGACACTGCATCACCAACCTCAACAAGGCCCTGAACAACATCAACAGCAGACTCCACACCCTCAGCCACAACATAATCATAACCAGACACTGCATCACCAACCTCAACAAGGCCCTGAACAACATCAACACCAGCCTCCACACCCTCAGCCACAACATAACCATAACCAGACAATGCATCACCAACCTCAACAAGGCCCTGAACAACTTCAACAGCAGCCTCCACACCCTCAGCCACAACATAACCATAACCAGGCATTTCATCACCAACCTCAACAAGGCTCTGAACAACATCAACACCGGCCTCCACACCCTCAGCTACAACATAACCATAACCAGACACTGCATCACCAACCTCAACAAGGCCCTGAACAACATCAACACCAGCCTCCACACCCTCAGCCACAACATAACCATAACCAGGCACTGCATTTCCAACCTCAACAAGGCCCTGAACAACATCAACACCAGCCTCGACACCCTCAGCCACAACATAACAATAACCAGGCACTGCATCACCAACCTCAACAAGGCCCTGAACAACATCAACACCAGCCTCCACACCCTCAGCCACAACAGAATCATAACCAGACACTGCATCACCAACCTCAACAAGGCCCTGAACAACATCAACACCAGCCTCCACACCCTCAGCCACCACATAACCATAACCAGGCACTGCATCACCAACCTCAACAAGGCCCTGAACAATATCAACACCAGCCTCCACACCCTTACCCACAACATAACTATAACCAGGCACTGCATCACCAACCTCAACAAGGCCCTGAACAACATCAACACCAGCCTCCACACCCTCAGCCACAACATAATCATAACCAGGCACTGCATCACCAACCTCAACAAGGCCCTGAACAACATCAACACCAGCCTCCACACCCTCAGCCACAACATAATCATAACCAGGCACTGCATCACCAACCTCAACAAGGCCCTGAACAACATCAACACCAGCCTCCACACCCTCAGCCACAACATAATCATAACCAGGCACTGCATCACCAACCTCAACAAGGCCCTGAACAACATCAACACCAGCCTCCACACCCTCAGCCACAACATAATCATAACCAGGCACTGCATCACCAACCTCAACAAGGCCCTGAACAACATCAACACCAGCCTCCACACCCTCAGCCACAACATAATCATAACCAGGCACTGCATCACCAACCTCAACAAGGCCCTGAACAACATCAACACCAGCCTCCACACCCTCAGCCACAACATAATCATAACCAGGCACTGCATCACCAACCTCAACAAGGCCCTGAACAACATCAACACCAGCCTTCACACCCTCAGCCACAACATAATCATAACCAGGCACTGCATCCAATTACAGGATAAGGATCCGGGAATGGGCTGAGGGTGGGGGGGTTGGAGGGTGAGGAAGGAATGGTGCCTCAGTAGCTAAGTGATCCTTGCTCACTCACGACTATGACAGTGGCCTAAAAATACGGTACACAAACGGAATATTAATAAGGTATTCGAAGTATCAACACAAAATATCTGGTGGAATGAAACATAAAAACAGTTTGAAAATAAAATTTACCATTAAAGCAGTATAGAAAATGACGACCAGCTGACCCTATGAGTGTGGGAGGAAGCGCAGGATATTAATATTTATTACTTCTTGAATACAATTAATTCTTACTTTAAAAGTATCGCTTTATTACAATTTAATTACCTATATAAAATGAAAAAAAAGCTTAAATCTTGATTTTTTAATTTATTAAATTTAAAAAAAATTTAGCACAAAACTTAAGTCTTGCAATTGAAAAAAAATTATTAGAGATGTAAACTGAACCTTTAAATTAATAGAAACAAACAGTTGTAAATTTGTGTTTATTCTTCAATTATACCATATTTTTTTAGTGTACATTATACACATTCAATTTTACAGTCGGCAGTGAGTAGGGATCACATAGATACTGTGTACTACAGTGGTCGTCACAGTTGTTAGAGGGTAGGGGGGCACTTCGCTACTGTGTACCGTGTTCTGAGGCCAGTTGTTGACACAGAAACTCACCTTTCAACTGATGTTTCTTGTTGCTGGTGTTTTGGTCACGCTGGTGTTTCTTGTTGTTGGTGTTTTGGTCACGCTGGTGTTTCTTGTTGTTAGTGTTTTGGTCACGCTGGTGTTTCTTGTTGGTGTTTTGGTCACGCTGGTGTTTCTTGTTGTTGGTGTTTTGGTCACGCTGGTGTTTCTTGTTGTTAGTGTTTGGTCACGCTGGTGTTTCTTGTTGTTGGTGTTTTGGTCACGCTGGTGTTTCTTGTTGTTTGTGTTTTGGTCACTCTGGTGTTTCTTGTTGTTGGTGTTTTGGTCACGCTGGTGTTTCTTGTTGTTGGTGTTTTGGTCAGGTGGCCACAGAGCAGTAAGCTTAGAGCCAACATGTGGCCCCAGAGCAGTAAGCCTAGAGCCAACAGATGGCCCCAGAGCTGTAAGCCTGGAGCCAACAGGTGGCCCCAGAGCAGTAAGCCTAGAGCCAGCAGGTGGCCCCAGAGCAGTAAGCCTAGAGCCAGCAGGTGGCCACAGACCAGTAAGCCTAGAGCCAACAGGTGGCCACAGAGCAGTAAGACAAGAACCAACAGGTAGCCTCAGAGCAGTAAGCCTAGAGCCAGCAGGTGGCCACAGAGCAGTAAGCCTAGAGCCAACAGGTGGCCCCAGAGCAGTAAGCCTAGAGCCAGCAGGTGGGCCCAGAGCAGTAAGCCTAGAGCCAGCAGGTGGCCACAGAGCAGTAAGCCTAGAGCCAGCAGGTGGCCAGAGAGCAGTAAGCCTAGAGCCAACAGGTGGCCACAGAGCAGTAAGCCTAGAGCCAGCAGGTGGCCCCAGAGCAGTAAGCCTAGAGCCAGCAGGTGGCCACAGAGCAGTAAACCTAGAGCCAACAGGTGGCCACAGAGCAGTAAGACAAGAACCAACTGGTAGCCTCAGAGCAGTAAGCCTAGAGCCAGCAGGTGGCCACAGAGCAGTAAGCCTAGAGCCAACAGGTGGCCCCAGAGCAGTAAGCCTAGAGCCAGCAGGTGGCCACAGAGCAGTAAACCTAGAGCCAGCAGGTGGCCCCAGAGCAGTAAGCCTAGAGCCAGCAGGTGGCCACAGAGCAGTAAGCCTAGAGCCAACAGGTGGCCACAGAGCAGTAAGACAAGAACCAACAGTTAGCCTCAGAGCAGTAAGCCTAGAGCCAGCAGGTGGCCACAGAGCAGTAAGCCTAGAGCCAACAGGTGGCCCCAGAGCAGTAAGCCTAGAGCCAGCAGGTGGCCACAGAGCAGTAAGCCTAGAGCCAGCAGGTGGCCACAGAGCAGTAAGCCTAGAGCCAGCAGGTGGCCCCAGAGCAGTAAGCCTAGAGCCAGCAGGTGGCCCCAGAGCAGTAAGCCTAGAGCCAGCAGGTGGCCCCAGAGCAGTAAGCCTAGAGCCAGCAGGTGGCCACAGAGCAGTAAGCCTAGAGCCAGTAGGTGGCCAGAGAGCAGTAAGCCTAGAGCCAACAGGTGGCCACAGAGCAGTAAGCCTAGAGCCAACAGGTGGCCACAGAACAGTAAGCCTAGAGCCAACAGGTAGCAACAAGGGGAGAGAACATCCCATACTCAGTGCCACATCAATCAATCAATTAAATATAGGTCAAGATACCCTGTAGGGTGAGCAGGGAAGTGGGGATAGGGGAAAGAATTAGTGGGGGTGAGAGGAAGGGTTTTAGGATGAGATAAAGTGCCAGGGCAAGACTCAGCTGCATGGCATTAAAACTTTATGACCAGACTAAGTGATGGAGGCAAGGAATCGGATTTTGTGACAACATTTCGTCTGCTTTTCGCTAAACAACATCGTGCTCCAGAGTCTCTAGCAACCGGGAGCTAAAAGGTCCTCCCCCTTAAGTGGGGGGGGGGGAGAAGAGTTAAGTAGGCCAGCTGGGTAGTTCGGAGCTAGGTGATTGAGTAGTGGTATAGGAGGAGAGAGGAGTCATGTAAATGACGGAGCAGGGGGTGGGTCGTCAATCAGGTAAAGAGGTTGTGCGTATTTTTAGGTCTACTAAGGGTGTTTCTGAGGAAAGTGTCGTAGTTGTCGTGGTAGGTGAGAATTATTATGATCTGTTTCTTCCCCATAGTGTCCCAGACTATGTTCAGAGACGGGATGTTCGCCCTCTCATGCAGGGCCTCACTAGTGGTGAAGTCCTGCCAGTGGGTATCGAACACCCATCTCAGGGCCCTGTTCTGGGTACGCTGGAGTTGTTTCCCGTTTGTTGGTGCTGCAAGTGAGAGTGGGATGGGTGCATATGTTAGGAGTGGGAGGATAAGTGATATAGATAGAACTTGGTGGCTTGGGAGGCATGTTTGAGGGGGTATACCTTTGATAGAGCTTCGGAGGCAATAGCTTTCTTGGATACTACGTTTGTGTGAAAACGGAGGTTGAAATCTAATGTGAGTCCAAGTACTGTGGTGTTGTTAAGTCTTGGTATGTGGGTTGGGTCGAGTGACTGAGAGTAGAGTTTTAGTGGGGCTGGATTTCGTTGTTTGTTGTAGAAGAAGTATGTGATTTTGGACTTGTTGGTGTTTGTTTTAATCCGCTAGTCGTGTTCCCAGAGGGGTACTTTGTCTATTTCTTCCTGTGCTATTCGTGTGAGGGTGTCTATCGAGTAACCTGAGATCAGTTTGGTTACGTCGTCGGCATAACAGACGGTCATAGAGGTCCAGTATGTTGGGTTAGGAATGTCATTTATGTAGAGTAAGTACAGGGTCGGGATAGAACTGAGCCCTGGGGGACTCCAACATTTAGGTTGAAGTATCCTGACAGCTTGCTGAGGAACTTAATCTGCATCTTTCTGTTTGTTAGAAAGCTGCATAGTATCTTATGCATGTTGTCAGGTAGTTTAAATAGAGTACAGAGTCTTAGGCCGTCGTGCCATACTGTATCAAACGCCTTTTCAACGTCCTTTGCTATGAGGGCCGTTTTGACCCTTTGGTGCTTGTTTATGGAGAGGAATTTTGTTACTATATTCAGTTCATCTTGTGTGAAGCGGTGTTGTCTGAAGCCAAATTGTTTGTCTGTTAGTATGTTTTGGTGTTCTAAGTGATGTCTGAGTTTGTGATTTGTAAGTTTTTCGTATACTTTTCCTAGTGTCTCTAGTAGGCTGATCGGTCTGTAGTTCTTGGGGTCTGTCGCAGATTTTGTGGGTTTTGGGATGAGGATTACTGTGGCTTCTTTGAATGGGCTTGGGAAATATTCAGTTAGTGAGGCGTTGTATACGCCAGAGAGTGCAAGGACTAGGGAGTCGGGAAGTGTTTTGAGGAGAGCTTTGCCTATGTTATAGGCTCCTGGGGCTTTTCGTCGGGTATTTTTAAGCATGAGTTTTTCTTCAGCTGGTTGTATCCATGCTGTGAGGTGACTTTGTAAGTCGTCTAGTGTCGTGAGGTCAACGGTGAGTAGTGTGTGATGGACTGAGGGTTGTGTCAGATCCATGTTTCTACTCTGTTAATGTTGTGTATTGCTGTTGCCTGTAGGGGGGGGGGGGGGGATATGATGGTTGAAGGTGTCCTGCCAGTGTTGTTTGAATATGTCTACTAGTTCTGAAGGGTCAGTGAAATTTGACTGTTATGAGTTATGTCTGTAAAAACAGAAGAGGAGTTGCCCTAGATCCTCGTTATGAAGTTCCAGAATTGTTGTGGAGTTGTTTTACTCTATAGTTCAGTCTTTTTGTATAAGTTTCTTCCAGTGGTTGGCACGGTAGAGGTCTAGGGTGTTGAGTATGTGGTTTTTAAGTATAGTGAGGTCTGTGTTTACCTGGCCGTATCTGTGAAGGTTGCGGGAGAATCTGTTGTGGTAGCAGATGAGTAGACTTTTGGTTCTGCTTGAGGGAAAGAAGGAGTATCTGGTTTTGTGGGTAGTTTTTGGTATGGTTGCGTCAGCCGCTTGTATGATGTTGTTTTGGATAGAGAAGATTTGGGAGTCTATGTCTGTCGTTGGTTTATCTTGTAAGTTGTAGGATTGTGTGCTGGTATTTAGATGCTGATTGAAGGCTTACAAGTCTGCATTTTGATAGCCATAATGTGGGGTGGCTGGGATGAGTATGAGGTTGTTGGAGATTGTGAGTGACATGGGTATGTGATCTGAGCCGATGATGGGTCCGGGGGTAATGTAGTGTTGGTGGTGGGTGCCTGCTCTGTTGGTGAGGGTGAGATCTGGTTTCCCAGTCCCATTGTGTGTGTAACTTGTTTTGAAGTCTGAGCCAAGGAAAGTGAGGTGTTTGCTTTGGTGAGGTTGGTGTAGTTGTTGACCGTGCATGTTGTGTTGTGGTGGTTGAATGTTTGGTGTTGTGTGTTTAGGTCTACCAGGAGGAAGACCGGTATGTATGGGTGGTTGAGGAGGGTATTTAAGTCCTTGAGATGAAGGCCTAGGTTTGGCGAATGTAAGTTGTGCCACTGATCATTTGTCCATGTTAAGTGTAAATGTTGATTGTTAGGAAGTGTTTGTGCTGCTAGTAGGTAGTGAGGAGAACATGTTTATAAGTGCTCTTAACCAGAATAGCAACCCCCTTCATGTGCTTCATTGGGGGATTGGTATGTTGTGTAGCCGTAATATCTAACTCTGAGAGTTCGTCACGTATGTACTGTTCAGTAACAGCACATCCGGTCTTTCGGTCTCCACAAAGTTGACAATTAGGTGCCTGATACTGTAGTAGGCTCTAACGTTGAATTGTGTGATTTTCAATGTTTACTGACTAGATGAGGGGGGGGGGTTTGAGGTGAATAAATCGGAGAGGTTCTCACATGAGCCTTGGTTCGTGTGGTAGATAATGCTGGGGATGATCGTTGGGGTATGAAGAGTGTGTTGGAGCCGTTTTAAAGGGTTCCTGGTGAGCATTTGGCCATTTTTGGGGTGGGGGAGTAGGGGAGGTCTGGGGAGGAGTTTGTTCATTTGGCTGAGTGTGACGAGTGTTTTACCTGAGCTAACAGGGTCATTGGTTTGGTACTTGTGTGGTATTGAGTAGTAGTGGGGGGGGGGTGAGGTGGGCTAACGTGTGGGGCGTGAGATGGGCCGACTTGTTGGGCTCGTAGGCTAAGCTGAAGAAGGGCACTTGCTTTTTGGTAGCTGATGTCCGTCTTTGTGCTGTCTCCGTTTTCTGGTGTTTTGGTGAG
Organism: Procambarus clarkii; assembly: GCF_040958095.1. NCBI lineage: Eukaryota > Metazoa > Arthropoda > Malacostraca > Decapoda > Cambaridae > Procambarus > Procambarus clarkii. The sequence continues at coordinate 7,301,628 of NC_091208.1, forward strand.
TTATTTCCTTTTGTCTGGAGAGTTATCTTGTGTTTTGGTGATCTATTTGCCTGGAGAGGGAGAGGGGTGGCTGTTATGAGGAGCGGGGTCTATGAGTAGGGGAGGGGATGGTGGTGGGTTTTGTTCCTGGGGGGAGGGGGGGGGGTGACAGTTGTGGGGTGACAGGAAGGAATGGACGGGGGAAGCTGGGCTTGATGCCTGGGGGTTGTAAGGGGGGTGGGGGTGGGGGTTGGATGGGTACTGGGTGTGGTATCATGTTGGGTGGGATGGTTATGCATGGGATGTTGTTTGTTGTCAGAATCTGTTGAATGTTGGCGATTGTCTAATACATATCTCTTTCTAGAAGAGGTGACTTGATCATTAGTGCTTATTGTTATAACCATAACCAGGCACTGCATCACCAACCTCAACAAGGCCCTGAACAACATCAACACCAGCCTCCACACCCTCAGCCACAACATAACCATAACCAGACACTGCATCACCAACCTGAACAAGGCCCTGAACAACATCAACACCAGCCTCCACACCCTCAGCTACAACATAACCATAACCAGACACTGCATCACCAACCTCAACAAGGCCCTGAACAACATCAACACCAGCCTCCACACCCTCAGCCACAACATAACAATAACCAGGCACTGCATCACCAACCTCAACAAGGCCCTGAACAACATCAACACCAGCCTCCACACCCTCAGCCACAACATAATCATAACCAGGCACTGCATCACCAACCTCAACAAGGCCCTGAACAACATCAACACCCGCCTCCACACCCTCAGCCACAACATAACAATAACCAGGCACTGCATCACCAACCTCAACAAGGCTCTGAACAACATCCACACCAGCCAACACACCCTCAGCCACAACATAATCATAACCAGGCACTGCATCACCAACCTCAACAAGGCCCTGAACAACATCAACACCCGCCTCCACACCCTCAGCCACAACATAACCATAACCAGGCACTGCATCACCAACCTCAACAAGGCTCTGAACAACATCCACACCAGCCAACACACCCTCAGCCACAACATAATCATAACCAGACACTGCATCACCAACCTCAACAAGGCCCTGAACAACATCAACACCGGCCTCCACACCCTCAGTCACAACATAACCATAACCAGGCACTGCATCACCAACCTCAACAAGGCCCTGAAGAACATTAACACCAGCCTCCACACCCTCAGTCACTACATAACTATAACCAGGCACTGCATCACCAACCTCAACAATGCTCTGAACAACATCAACACCAGCCTCCACACCATCAGCCACAACAGAACCATAACCAGGCACTGCATCACCAACCTCAACAAGGCCCTGAACAACATCAACACCAGCCTCCACACTCTCAGCCACAACATAACCATAACCAGACACTGCATCACCAACCTCAACAAGGCCCTGAACAACATCAACAGCAGCCTCCACACCCTCAGCCACAACATAATCATAACCAGACACTGCATCACCAACCTCAACAAGGCCCTGAACAACATCAACACCAGCCTCCACACCCTCATCCACAACATAACCATAACCAGACACTGCATCACCAACCTCAACAAGGCCCTGAACAACATCAACAGCAGCCTCCACACCCTCAGCCACAACATAACCATAACCAGGCATTTCATCACCAACCTCAACAAGGCTCTGAACAACATCAACACCGGCCTCCACACCCTCAGCTACAACATAACCATAACCAGACACTGCATCACCAACCTCAACAAGGCCCTGAACAACATCAACACCAGCCTCCACACCCTCAGCCACAACATAACCATAACCAGGCACTGCATTACCCACCTCAACAAGGCCCTGAACAATATCAACACCAGCCTTCAAACCCTCAGCCACAACATAACAATAACCAGGCACTGCATCACCAACCTTAACAAGGCCCTTAACAACATCAACACCAGCCTCTACACCCTCAGCCACAACATAATCATAACCAGACACTGCATCACCAACCTCAACAAGGCCCTGAACAACATCAACACCAGCCTCCACACCCTCAGCCACAACATAACCATAACCAGGCACTGCATCACCAACCTCAACAAGGCCCTGAACAATATCAACACCAGCCTCCACACCCTCACCCACAACATAACTATAACCAGGCACTGCATCACCAACCTCAACAAGGCCCTGAACAACATCAACACAAGCCTCCACACCCTCAGCCACAACATATGTTGGATATTTCCAACATCGAATACAGCATTGTTGTATTCTTATTACTTATTACTAACCATATTAATATTGTAGTAAGTAAAAATAACAACTCGTAGAATTCTCATGTACTAATAATTCATCTGTGCATTAGGCTAGAATTCTCACGTCACCTGACGCCAGTATTGCGTCAGATTTCATTACAGTAAAACACATTATATTCAATTTGTGTGAGAATTAAATACGATTCTCCATAATTAAAGCATTCTGTATGACAACTGATTGCAGACGAATTGTTCTCTAATTAAAAGCCGAATAGAGCGTTAGAATTATACCGTCTACCTCGCGATAGAGTTAACGTCATCAATGAATGCCATGGGGAGACATTAATTCCTCTCCCTTATATATTTACTATTCTTAAATAGTTAAATAATAATATTTCGTTCCTCTAAATAATAAACCCGTCCAGTCTTTAGAGTTTCAAGCGCGAATGCGAGAAATATTAATGTTCATGCCAATAATTTGTGTAATGAACGTCGACTCGGCGTGGGTAGGAGGGACGCCATGCCATCCTCAGTACACGTGGGGAACCGAAGAGAGGCAGACCTGTGCTTAACGTGCTCACAAAAGACACCATTGTCCAGCAAATAGGACACGTGTGTCTATCCACAGATGAAAGCCGCCACTGTGAGGCGTGAACGACCTTGCAGATAATATCTTCAACTAGTGCTGGTGTTAAATAAGGGACCCCTAGACTTGGTTCCTGATGACACGTGATCAGCCAACTTGAAACGTATTAATCCAGGATAAGCTCACCTGAACTTAGGATACGTAATTACGGCAATCTTAATACTTACACAGTGCCCACAGTTAAGTACTTTTATTTGATGCATCATTTATAAGTGTATTAATGGTAGGGTGATTGCACGTCACGCGGCAAGACAACACCTAATAACAGGTGATTAGAATTCTATCTGTAGATATTATTAATCTTGAATATGTATTGAGTAGTTAAATCAATTGCTACTGGTAGTTATTTATCTTGCAGCTCGAGAGACGAATTCCTCATGCTGTCGTCTCCATGTTAACCGTGTCATTCGTCGGTGTACCAGACTTGGAGATTAAGAGGACTGCCAAGGTTATCTAAAGGAATCTATTACCAGCTAAGGCTTATTTCTTTTTATTCATAACTTTGCAATTTGATACATTCAGAATGTACAACATAATGTGTGATTTACTGTAACTCATTATTATGCTCATATTCATGTTCTTCTTTGTATGAATAATATTATATTCAACATTAATTATAGGATTAGATTATTATTAATAGAATTAGTGAACGAACCACACTGATTCCTGGACGTACTGACCTCCAGTAATAACCCCCCAATGTAGGTGTTTGAGGTTTGGTTTTTAATAATACAGCCCATTAATTATTCTTATGATCATACTTTCTAGTCATATCCATAGTCACTGGTTTTCTCTAGAATTTTATCTAATGATCTGAAATTCTCAGTTTCCCTCTTTCCTTTAAAAGCGGGTGGTCCTTCGTAATTTTAATTTACTACCTTAATTATTAATTAATCAGAATCAAACCCAAATATCCCACATTATGGTCCTTATCGAACCGGATAGGCATTAAATTTATAATTAAAATATTAACCATTAATAGCTAATCCTTGTGTGATAGAAGCTAGACTAACTATTTAATTAATTGCGTCAACTAACATTGTAACACATTAGTTAGCCTAGATCACACTAACATAGCTACCTTATACGTAGCTTTAGTGGGTCATAACCAAGTACCCACAACATTTAGACCTACACTTCATACTGAAGTAGAACCCTTAGGTCACCAAGAGCAACAGCTCATAACCTTATATTAATCACTAACACCAATTAAGTGTTAACCATTTAGGCTATACCAATGTTTCAATATATGGCTGTCAGCAGACCGTCCATTATAGCCTGAATCCATGTTATAATTACTGATTCACTCAAGTCAGTAGATCATTAACATTTAGGGATCCAGTATACTAATATAAATTACTGATCTCATACTAGTTAATCATTACTAACCCTGATAATATTTTATTCCACAATTAGGAGTACATTCAGGAGTTAGATAATATTTACGGCAGTAGAATACTTGCCAAACACAATTAATTCCTTTGTGTTCATTTAATTTCTTATGCACATAATTACACAAGTGTATATTATATAAAATACAACAAAACCAAAAACACAGCACAATTATTTGCACATTACTGCACCATAATATAATCTTTGCCAACCTTATTAGGTAGCAATTTAGGCTGTGATTGTGTTGAATTTGGCACAAGCACAGACTAAATATAGTAGTAGTTTCTCAAGTAGAAATTCTCACGACTAAGCTTGAGCTAGTTAGTGACATACATTATTCTTTTGTGCTGACCCTATCAAGGGTGGGATTAACCATTTATTGTGTAATTATTTTATTGCATATTTCTATGTATGTCTTTGAGTGTTACTGTAAGTCTGCAACCCATCCGAGGCTGATTTAGAAGAGCTAAGCTGAGGAACACCTGTAGTGAGACCAAGGTACCACTCAAATCTTAGTTGCTTATTATTAGGTAGGTAGCTAACCTCTAAATGAGGTAAATTACAACCAGCCTCAAGAAATATCAGGCTGTCAACAATTATACCTGCTCTACATCAAGGAGCAGACACCATAGCTATACCACTAGCTACATAAGCCCTATCAGGCTCAATTTACCACAAGAATGAATCCTTTAGAAAGGAACGCAAGATTCTTGAGAGCTCTTCAAGGCCCTTTAGGAAAACTGCTTATGAAATGTCATTTCTGTGTCGAAACTGACCCAGGTGACGTCTACAGACTAGCAAGTTACATAAAGTACTCCACCCAAAAATATGACTATATCAAGACTGTAATCGAGTCCCACAGGAATTTACTCCAGGCCGGTCACACTGTCTCAGACCACTCACGTCTAACAGAATCTGATCTCGATAACTATGAACATTCTGTTCAAACCAGTTTAGACCGATATAAGGAGGTGCTTGCGAAGCAAGATATTCCCGAGTGGGTGGATCAGATCATTAATAGACCTGTATCCAAGCTAACACTCAGCTCAGATGAAATACTTGAGCCAAATCAAGACGAGGAGAATCCTCTAATCAATGCTGATCACTATACAAGATCAACAACTGAAGATCAACCTTCATTTTCTAACCTCTCATCTAATACAGCTTCATGTGATGATTTGTTTACAGAGTCTGATCAAATTTCAGACCACACTTCTCAATGTTCCTTGGATTCTATGAGTGCGATACATAATGCTACTGAATTAACTAGCTTATCACCAGAACCCAGAGAAACAAGTGAAGCTGCCGATGAAACAAGTGAAGCTGCAATGATCAGTGAATCTGAACCAGAAAATGATAAAGCTAATGCTGCAGCAGCAGTCGAAGCTGTAATCAAAGCTGAGGCTACACAAGAAGCCTTAAGCAACACAAGTAATGGTCACAATTGCTCACAACAGCCTTCAAAAGTAAGTGCCAACAATGAGAAGACTATTATAAACCTTGTGCACCAATTATTAAATTTATCTTCACCAGAACAATCAGTTGACTCTTTACAAGCCTTTAGTTTTCAGCTTGAGTCAGTGATAAATTCTTTCAGTAAAGAGGTGCATCACCCAACTACTGAGTGGATGACTAAAATTATCATCCAAAGAAAATTGTCTGGTGACACGCTTAATAAATTATATGTATGCCAGAATGGTAATACCCTGTCAATGCAGGATATATTTACAGGTTTGCGTAATATGAGCAATCATACGGCAGACCAAGCAATTAATGCTAAATCTGAATGCACCAAAACTGTACCTACATCAGTTTCCTTACCTGAAACTTCTAAAGTGACACTGTCACTAGGTAACCAAGGTGCTAATACTCAATGTAACAACAATCAGTCAAATACTGATTCATCAGTGAGGCCTAAGAGCCCCACAGGTGCTCCTAAGAGACCTAATAGTCCAAAGAGCACTCCCAAGAACCTGTTAATGGTTCCCCAGAGTATACCCAGTACTCACAAGAGAATAAATAACAAGCAAATGCAAGCAGCAAAACCATCACAACCTGCTAATACTGTTTTACCAAAACCGGTAAGCCCTAAACGATCTGTAGGATGGGGAATGTGCTTGTTTTGCAATCAAAAACATTCTCTGTACAAATGTACTAATTATCCTAATAGAGACACAAGAGTCAGACGACTCAAACAGTTACACAAATGTACTAGGTGTCTCAAACCACATAATGTTAACAGCTGTGACACCCCACTGAACACCTGCAATAGGTGTAGAAGGGGCAAGCATCATGCTGCACTGTGCAAATTAGTTAGGACTAATTATGTCAATCCTAGAATAGGACGTAGAGAATCTACACAAGTACAGTGCTGCAACGTGCGAGATGTGTACAGCATAACTTCCCAAGCATCTCAAGTGGATGCTGCTTTGCCGACTGCCCAACTTCAAGTGAAGAACAGAGGAGCCAAGATCACCATACGTGGACTATTTGATCAAGGTTCCCAGAGAACTTTTATTACTCAAAGGGCAGCAGAGGCACTTAATTTACAACCAATAGGACAGGTAAAATTAAACTTGTCAGGGTTCATGATAAATCGAGGAACCCATGAATACTCAGTAGTTCAACCGCTTGTACGACTAGGTAGTCAAGCCAAGGCTGTCCAAGCCATTGTTGTAGATCAAATACCTTTAGACTTTGTGACGGTAACGCGTTGGTGTTCGGCTGTTTAAGGCTAGGGGTATGGCCTCGTCACATAGTTATAAAAAAAAATAGAAAAACTGGAACTTCGTCTGTGGTAAGGTAAGGAGAAGACACACAAAACACAAGTAAACTTTAACAATGAAATTTTAATTACGTTAAATAAATTAAAACATGAATAAAATGCACAAACAAATTCTTATAATAAAATCAATCAAAATAATAAGAATAATTAAATGACACAATGAAAAGTTACGTTAAGGCAAAATAACAAGAAGTGCAATACAAAAGTTAAGTGGGAGGTGCTGGAATATTGGCTTAAAGCCACCACCTCTCTCAGTACACGCTAGAGTCTAGCTGGGAGGAGTGCTGGCCACGAAAGCACTGAACATTCTGAGGACTGATGTTGGGGCGACCCCAGACATCAGGTAGTATGGGGGGCGAGTGCAGGTGCAGCCAGACCGGCGACCAATCAGCGCAGCCGGCAGCGATCAACATGTAGTTTGGTGATTTGGGTCCGAACAGGTGGCTGGCTGCATACGTTTTTGCTCACCCTGGCAAGCCTTGCTGGTGTTGTTGTCGTTGGACATTTCTTCCATAGTCTTTTTATATAATTGTGAAGACGTAATTATGGAGGGAAGAGCAGGCTCAATCTCTTGAAGGAGATTATCGTCACAACTCTCCCCCGAAGCCTGCGGTTCTGGAAGAAGTACGTCGTTATGTGGTGGAGTATTAGATGGAGTTGCTTCTACTTCATAAACTCTGGAGAGATCATGGGCTAAGATGTTGTCAGACTCTTGGTATAGCGTGTCTCCAGGTTGAATTTCTGCAGTTAGCAAGCCCATAGTAGAAGACGTTGAGATGAGAAGTGGGCGTGCTGCAGGAGGTGTAGGGTGGTGTGGTCCGTATTGATGGTGGACCGAGCACTTTTCAGGTGTGGAGTGAAGTGCTGAAGCTTCAGGATGAGGAAGAGTAGCTCCTTGCCAATTGTTCCGTCGTTCCTTGTAGCAGTAGTCGCTGACAGGTGTATTCTTCTCGCCTCGTTGCTGCATCACGACACCACCATCGTCGGTACCATTGGCGTCGACATGGAGGATGTAGGGCTTATCTGACGAGGTGAGAGTGGAATTAGAAGAGGGCATAGGAGCACGAGTATTATCCTGAAAGCATTTGGGAAGATCATTAAGGATTTTGGAATTAGAAAGCGCCGACTCCTTGTCAGTGCTTTCGGGAGAAGAAGCCGGGATGGTCTCACTGTGGATGTAGGGTTCTGTGAAGGTAGAACAATTAATCAAGACAGTGGGAGGAGTACCATTATATTGCTTCAGGAGGTTGACGTGGCACAGCTGGGTCTTCCGCCGCCTATCTGGAGTCTCTATGACGTATGTGTTGTTGCTTCTGCACTCTTTGACGCAGTAGGGTCCTGAAAATCTGTTTTGTAAAGGTGAACCTGGGATAGGGAAATAGGCAAGGACGAAGTCTCCCGGCTTGAATTTTCTTACTTTGCTGGTCTGGTCGTAATGAGTCTTCATTCTCACCTGGGCTTTCAATAGATTATCATGAGCAAAGCGGTGGACTCTCTCTAGAATGTGTTGAAGGTTTTGAAGAAACTGGGGCACATTCTGATGCTCACTGAAGGTGGCATCTCTGAGAGAGTCTTTGAAAGCCTTAAGGGGAGTACGGCACTTACGGCCGTAGAGCATCTCATAAGGAGATACTCCTAGGGACTCATTGGGGAGACTTCTGAAAATACACATTATTAGGTCAATCTGCTTATCCCAATCCTTTGAGGTTTCACTACAAAACTTTTTCAAGAGTGCTTTGATGGTCTGATGACTACGTTCAAGAGAACCCTGTGAAGCAGGATGATAGGGGCTGGACAATACCTGTTTGATGTTGAACTCCTCCAGTGTCCTTTTGAAGAGATCACTGGTGAAGTTGGTGCCACAGTCACTTTGAATCTCCCTGGGAAATCCGTATTGAGTGAAGATCTTCAGTAGATGTTTGATAACCGTAGCAGCCGTGATGTTCTTCACTGGAACTGCTATGGAAAATCTGGTGGTAGGACACAGGATGGTTAGGATGTAGGCGTTACCTGAACTGGTCCGAGTTAAAGGACCAACACAGTCTATTATGAGTCTGTGGAAAGGTTCCGCAGGCACCTGTATGGGAATCAGTGGTGCTCTGGGAATGGAGACGTTCGGTTTGCCTGCCATCTGACATGTATGACACTGTTTTACGTACTGTTTGACGTTGTTTACCATACCTGGCCAGTAGTAGTCTTGACGAATCCCATGGTAAGTCTTGTTGAAGCCGTAGTGGGAGAATGCTCCGTGGGCCAGGTGTAGAATAGTGGGCCGCAGGCTGGTGGGAATCACAAGTTGTTCGATGTTGGCCCAATCGTCCTCCTCCTTCAGTTTACTGGGTCTATATCGGCGGTAGAGCAAGTCGTTCTCTAGGAAGAACCCAGGAATACTGTCGGGTTGAGTCTCAGCCTGGAAAAACAATGGTGTTAAAGTAAGATCTTCCCTCTGCAACTTACGGAACTCCAACTTGGTCAGATGCGGGGGTAGTTTCTGAGGGTCTTGAGGGACAGCGGTAGCAGTAGAGTCAGCTGGCTGTGGACGTGCGGCTTGTGCACGGGTGGTCACGAGAACCGGAGGAGAAACTTCATCACTCTCTTGAACCTCTGCTGGAACATACTCAAGAATAGGATTTATTGGCACAGAGTTACACACCTGGGGTTTGTCCATGACGATCAGGTTGGTCGGTTGCAGGTCTTCTGCCAAGTCGTTGCCTAGGAGAAGTTGCACTCCAGGCATGGGAAAAGGCTTTTCCCTGACGGCGACTTGGACTTCCCCGTTCACGTAGGGACAATCCAGGTGGACTCTGGCGAGAGGGTATGGGGTGGTAGCAGTGAGGTCAGTGATGAAGACTGTTTCCCCGGTGTAGACTATGTTGGGCACAGCCGACTTCAAGATGATCGATTGTAGAGCCGCTGTGTCCCTCAAGATCTTCAATTTGAAACGTCCCTCCGGATTTGAACCGTTGGCAGAGACAGTTCCAGTATACAGGTGGTTACTGAAAAGAGAAAGATCATTAACATCAACACCAACATTCATCACAGGCTTACCGGACTTAGGAGGAGTTGGTTTGGGTCGTTGTTGGTCAGTGGTTCCCTTGTATTGAGACTTACCACACTTGTCTATGGTATGTCCATAGAGTCTACAATACTTGCAGTACAGTTGTGAACCAGCTTGATCGGGGCTCACCTTCTCGTAACTGTACCACGACTTCTTACTGGAGGATGGTTCAGGTGTCAGCCGGTGGATGAGGCTGTAAGTGTCAGCCGACTTAGCACACTTCAGGTAGTCGGTTTCTTCTTTATCTGCTAAGTAGAGGCGGACAGGAGGCGGCACACGTCTCAAGAATTCTTCAACTAGCATCAGGTTGACGAGTTCTGTAAAAGTAGAGACATGTGCTGCTTCCAGCCATTTCATGAAATACCTCCGTTTCGTGTTAGCAAACTCGAGGAAGGTAGTGGTACTAGCCTTCAGGTGGTCACGGAATTTCCTTCTATAACTTTCAGTAGAGAGGAGGTAGGCGTCCAACACTGCTTGTTTCAGAGTGTAGTAGTCATTCTCAGACGCCAAAGTACTGAGTGTGACTGCAGCTCTACCTGTAAGATGGACTCTGAGAAGTGTGGCCCATTGGTCGACAGGCCAACTGAGTTGATTAGCAAGGGTTTCAAAGGTGGTAAAAAACACATCAACTTCTGCTTCTACAAAGGATGGCATTAACTTACTTGCATGTGATATATTAAAACTGACGGGAAGATTGGCAGTAGCTTGCTGGCGTTGAGTGAAGTGTGAAGTTTCCAAGGCGATTTCGCGTTGACGACACTCTAGAGCCAGAGTCGCTTGTTGTTTGTCATGTTCGCGTTGCATCTCCAACTCTCGTCGTTTGGTTTCAAGCTGTACTCGTTCCCGCTCCTAGAGTGTTTCAAGCTGTACTCGTTCCCGCTCCTGGAGTAGTGCAACCTCACGTTCCTGGAGGGCGAGTCCGCGTTCTTGTTCTTCTCTTCGTATGGCAGCTGCTCGTTCTTGTTGTTCGAGGGCTTCCCTTTGCTGCTCACGTTCAATCTTGGCCAGCTCTAGTTTGAGTTTCAGCGTTGCCAAATCAGTTTTATCTGCAATATAGTAAGTTTCATGAGTTTCAGAGTCTATCTTACCTTGCTCTAAATAGTAATCCAGCAACAGGTTGTGTAGGTCATTTTTGTTGGCTTGATAGGGAACTTCTAGTTGATACTCATGTGCAAGAGTTTGTAGTTCAGTCCTCTTGGCACGACTTAAAGTCCCTATTTCACCTGCTGGATTTGCACGGAAAGTTTGGAGACGAAACATGGTGAAATTAGCAAATAAAGGTACACGAATGTTCAATAATGAAATGTCAGAAACAGGACAACGTGGCAACTGGTACCTATCCTGTGTGATCTTTAACAATTAACGTTAAGTGAAAGATATTAAACGATTAAATTAAATCAAGGGCGCAGGAAATCTTGTACCCGGTACTCATGTAAGAGAATAAGGGCAAGAAAATCCTACTAACAAATGAAACAAAGTTTCGAAAACAAATGAAACAGTTAAATGCTTCAAAAGTAAAATTGGTAGTCCAAGGATGTAGGCATACCTTGCCAAGTCTCTATAGGACATAAAGCAAGTTTTTCCTACTGAATTTAATATGATACTTACAGAATTAGCGAACTTTTGTGCTCTGAAAAAATAAGCTAATTCCCTACCGTTGTATGTATCATCATCTCTGACTGACGTGTAGGGGTGCGAGGTGTCAACTGGTGACGAGAACTGCTGCTGAGGTCCCAATTCAGCAACTAAAGTTCGAGCTAGAGGAACTATGGCCCTCTTTGTCCTCCTACAGTCAGATTGCAGAAGATTGGGTATTCTTGACCCGGGGCAGACCACAGTACCAGGGTACCAATATGATGATCTGTCAGAATGAGAAATATTCAAGGGACATAGATGGTAAATACGAGTAATAACAAGGAGGGAGAGATGACCAATTAAGAGTATGACTGCGGCCTACAGTCACCACGTAATCCAAAGTTGTCTCACCTTCACTATATGTTACTCTCGTAATGCACAATACACCGCACCTTATAAAAAATGAAATTGAATGAAAAATAGTAAAGCTACGTTAACAAAGTTAAATACGCTTACCATAAATTACCACTTGGCACCAGTACCTGAGTGAAGCTCCTAGGACAGGCCCCCATATAACTTGTGACGGTAACGCGTTGGTGTTCGGCTGTTTAAGGCTAGGGGTATGGCCTCGTCACATAGTTATAAAAAAAAATAGAAAAACTGGAACTTCGTCTGTGGTAAGGTAAGGAGAAGACACACAAAACACAAGTAAACTTTAACAATGAAATTTTAATTACGTTAAATAAATTAAAACATGAATAAAATGCACAAACAAATTCTTATAATAAAATCAATCAAAATAATAAGAATAATTAAATGACACAATGAAAAGTTACGTTAAGGCAAAATAACAAGAAGTGCAATACAAAAGTTAAGTGGGAGGTGCTGGAATATTGGCTTAAAGCCACCACCTCTCTCAGTACACGCTAGAGTCTAGCTGGGAGGAGTGCTGGCCACGAAAGCACTGAACATTCTGAGGACTGATGTTGGGGCGACCCCAGACATCAGGTAGTATGGGGGGCGAGTGCAGGTGCAGCCAGACCGGCGACCAATCAGCGCAGCCGGCAGCGATCAACATGTAGTTTGGTGATTTGGGTCCGAACAGGTGGCTGGCTGCATACGTTTTTGCTCACCCTGGCAAGCCTTGCTGGTGTTGTTGTCGTTGTTGGACATTTCTTCCATAGTCTTTTTATATAATTGTGAAGACGTAATTATGGAGGGAAGAGCAGGCTCAATCTCTTGAAGGAGATTATCGTCACAACTTAAATATTAAGGGTCTGGGGTACACAGCCCACTTCCTGCAGGAACGTGAAATTAATTTGGCTGACAACAAATTAATGTCTGACCGCCTTAACAATATAGATGTACTAGTAGGAGCCGACTACTATTACCAGTTCATAACTGGACATGTTAAACGATTGGGAATGAATATGCTCCAATCTGCAGGAGGCTACTTACTTACTGGTAAAGTTCTGAATGTGAACAAGCCTAAGCCTGCCAATAATAAATTAGTCAGCAGTAAATCGATTCTCCAGCAGCAAGCTAAAGGGAGAAACACAGCTGAGTAATAAACTCAGATTGAATGTAGTGCAATTGATACTCGCTGAGATGTTTCATAGCTCTCAGTGAAAGCCAATGGTCCGTACTCAAACAAGTACAAGTCACAGCGACCAACCCATTGAATTCACTGCCGACCTAGAATTATTCTCGACAAGTAGTAATTGACCAAACTCAGTCTTCCTAGTTAAATTGTAATGTTAGGCTAGAGAATCTAGTACTCCCTAGGAATTAATAATGTTAGGCTAGTGAATCTAGCACTCAATGCCAGTGGCATTTCCTGAATTTAGTGATAACATTCACTAGGACCACTGGTCCACTATACTTGTGCTTAAAGGTTTGCCAAGAAAACCTTCTTAATACCATGTTTTCTGCACTAAGAGTTAGTGATAAATACTTGCATTAATTGTTTGAGTTGTTTTTCTTTCGTTTCTGCTTATTTAGTGTAGGAGCGCAACACGAACAAACTTGCAAATTTACTAACATGTAAGTGAATTTCCAGAGAACTAATATGTTTAATGCATTACCGTTAAACATTAGCATTGTTAATTAACATGCTTCATGAGCTTAACATAGCTCACCTTAGAATTAACGTAATAATATGAGTGCTCGTTCACCATGCGCACGAGCTTAATATTGCTCGCCATGATAACTGAATGACAAAGCTCCACCTCGTTAATTCGAGTTCACTGAACTCACCCTGTTAACTGTTAACGAGCTCCATGTAGCTCACCCTGTCAGCACTGTTGACGAGTTCACTGAACTCACCCTGTTAACTGCTGACGAGCTCAATGTAGCTCACCCTGTCAACACTGTTGACGAGTTCACTGTAACTCACCCTGTTAGCACTAGCTAACGAGCTCACTGTAGCTCACCCTGTCAACACTGTTGACGAGTTCACTGTAACTCACCCTGTTAGCACTAGCTAACGAGCTCACTGTAGCTCACCCTGTCAACACTGTTGACGAGTTCACTGCAACTCAACCTGTCAGCACTGCTGACGAGCTCACTGTAGCTCACCATGCTCACGAGTTTAATATAGCTCGACTTGTTAATGAGCTCAATACTGCTCACCATGTTAATTTGTGTACATTTTTGTTCACGTTTAGCTTAGTCCCTCACTTAGGTCGGTTAGAAATTCAAACCATTTATTTAATTAGGCTTAGGGACTTTAGTAGTGTCGACTGAGTACTAGCCTAATCTGTACTCACCATTAATTACAGTTGACTATACTTATAGAGACTGATTTAATAAATCCAAATTCATGTAAAGGTGATTTCGTATTAAATAGTTTACAGTGTCAAGCCTATGAGCTGCCATTTAATTAGCTCATAAGTCAGAATGACTAGGCTACTAATCTCACTGTCGACTCAGAATTTTCCTTGATTTTAATGAATAAACTTTTCAGTTCTCTACTTTTCTATTATTTAGCTAGTTAGCAAATTAGTTGTACCATCAGTCAGCATGACTACTGCACGGCAGTGCACATTTAATTCAATTTCCTCATTTGAATTTGAGGTGATCGTGATGCTGCGTGATGTTATTGTCTAGTAACTCAATAGTGACAAGTCACAGCGACCCTAGACAGTGACCTTACTGTAGTGTCATAGTGTCCTTGATCTTAAATGACTAATAACACTTTACTGTATAATCATACAATAGTGTTATCAGTTCTTAGGAACTTATTCTGAGTTTACCTACGATTCAGCAGCTACGTAATACACCATTACATGTCACTGCGACCCTAGTTGCTGAGTTTATTGTGAGCTTTAGAGTGTTCCTGATTACCGATAACTTAATCATTTAATGTTTCAATTTCATGCATGTTTCCACTAAGGGAAACTGCAAGCCTATTACAACTCCGAAGAAGAATAATTTCTTTCACATCCCACTGAAAAAACTGTGATGAAACTACGATGTGATATCACGTAACGAAACATTACACGTCACTATGACCCAAGATATCGCATCACCGTAGATTCTGTTAGTTTTAATTGTGAGAGTTGAATTCTATAAATATTGTGTAGGCTACAAACAACATGTTTCAGTTGACATGAAAATAACAAGACTCAAATTCTTGTAAGTCCTTGATAAATCCGGGACGTTCGTTATGTGTGTACTAACATACTAACATACTAACATACTAATGAATTAATCTTAATATCACTTCGGGATAGGTCAGTACAACACAGTACACTGCGACCCTAAGAATCCCCCCCCCGGAGTTATGTTGGATATTTCCAACATCGAATACAGCATTGTTGTATTCTTATTACTTATTACTAACCATATCAATATTGTAGTAAGTATAAATAACAACTCGTAGAATTCTCATGTACTAATAATTCATCTGTGCATTAGGCTAGAATTCTCACGTCACCTGACGCCAGTATTGCGTCAGATTTCTTTACAGTAAAACACATTATATTCAATTTGTGTGAGAATTAAATACGATTCTCCATAATTAAAGCATTCTGTATGACAACTGATTGCAGACGAATTGTTCTCTAACTAAAAGCCGAATAGAGCGTTAGAATTATACCGTCTACCTCGCGATAGAGTTAACGTCATCAATGAATGCCATGGGGAGACATTAATTCCTCTCCCTTATATATTTACTATTCTTAAATAGTTAAATAATAATATTTCGTTCCTCTAAATAATAAACCCGTCCAGTCTTTAGAGTTTCAAGCGCGAATGCGAGAAATATTAATGTTCATGCCAATAATTTGTGTAATGAACGTCGACTCGGCGTGGGTAGGAGGGACGCCATGCCATCCTCAGTACACGTGGGGAACCGAAGAGAGGCAGACCTGTGCTTAACGTGCTCACAAAAGACGCCATTGTCCAGCATATAGGACACGTGTGTCTATCCACAGATGAAAGCCGCCACTGTGAGGCGTGAACGACTTTGCAGATAATATCTTCAACTAGTGCTGGTGTTAAATAAGGGACCCCTAGACTTGGTTCCTGACGACACGTGATCAGCCAACTTGAAACGTATTAATCCAAGATAAGCTCACCTGAACTTAGGATACGTAATTACGGCAATCTTAATACTTACACAGTGCCCACAGTTAAGTACTTTTATTTGATGCATCATTTATAAGTGTATTAATGGCAGGGTGATAGCACGTCACGCGGCAAGACAACACCTAATAACAGGTGATTAGAATTCTATCTGTAGATATTAATAATCTTGAATATAAATTGAGTAGTTAAATCAATTGCTACTGGTAGTTATTTATCTTGCAGCTCGAGAGACGAATTCCTCATGCTGTCTTCTCCATGTTAACCGTGTCATTCGTCGGAGTACCAGACTTGGAGATTAAGAGGACTGCCAGGGTTATCTAAAGGAATCTATTACCAGCTAAGGCTTATTTCTTTTTATTCATAACTTTGCAATTTGATACATTCAGAATGTACAACATAATGTGTGATTTACTGTAACTCATTATTATGCTCATATTCATGTTCTTCTTTGTATGAATAATATTATATTCAACATTAATTATAGGATTAGATTATTATTAATAGAATTAGTGAACGAACCACACTGATTCCTGGAGGTACTGACCTCCAGTAATAACCCCCCAATGTAGGTGTTTGAGGTTTGGTTTTTAATAATACAGCCCATTAATTATTCTTATGATCATACTTTCTAGTCATATCCATAGTCACTGGTTTTCTCTAGAATTTTATCTAATGATCTGAAATTCTCAGTTTCCCTCTTTCCTTTAAAAGCGGTTGGTCCTTCGTAATTTTAATTTACTACTTTAATTATTAATTAATCAGAATCAAACCCAAATATCCCACAACATAATCATAACCAGGCACTGCATCACCAACCTCAACAAGGCCCTGAACAACATCAACACCAGCCTCCACACCCTCAGCCACAACATAACCATAACCAGGCACTACATCACCAACCTCAACAAGGCCCTGAACAACATCAACACCAGCCTCCACACCCTCAGCCACAACATAACAATAACCAGGCACTGCATCACCAACCTCAACAAGGCCCTGAACAACATCAACACCAGCCTCCACACCCTCAGCCACAACATAATCATAACGGGGCACTGCATCACCAACCTCAACAAGGCCCTGAACAACATCAACACCAGCCTCCACACCCTCAGCCACAACATAACAATAACCAGGCACTGCATCACCAACCTCAACAAGGCCCTGAACAACATCCACACCAGCCTCCACACCCTCAGCCACAACATAATCATATCCAGACACTGCATCACCAACCTCAACAACGCCCTGATCAACATCAACACCGGCCTCCACACCCTCAGTCACAACTTAACCATAACCAGGCACTGCATCACCAACCTCAAAGAGGCCCTGAAGAACATTAATACCAGCCTCCACACCCTCAGTCACTACATAACTATAACCAGGCACTGCATCACCAACCTCAACAATGCTCTGAACAACATTAACACCAGCCTCCACACCCTCAGCCACAACATAACCATAACCAGGCACTGCATCACCAACCTCAACAAGGCCCTGAACAACATCAACACCAGCCTCCTCACTCTCAGCCACAACATAACTATAACCAGACACTGCATCACCAACCTCAACAAGGCCCTGAACAACATCACCACCAGCCTCCACACCCTCAGCCACAACATAACAATAACCAGGCACTGCATCACCAACCTCAACAAGGCCCTGAACAACATCAACACCAGCCTCCACACCCTCAGCAACAACATAACCATAACCAGGCACTGCATCACCAACCTCAACAAGGCCCTGAACAACATCATCACCAGCCTCCACACCCTCAGCCACAACATAACCATAACCAGACAATGCATCACCAACCTCAACAAGGCCCCGAACAACTTCAACAGCAGCCTCCACACCCTCAGCCACAACATAACCATAACCAGGCATTTCATCACCAACCTCAACAAGGCTCTGAACAACATCAACACCAGCCTCCACACCCTCAGCCACAACATAACCATAACCAGGCACTGCATCACCAACCTCAACAAGGCCCTGAACAACATCAACACCGGCTTCCACACCCTCAGCCACAACATAACAATAACCAGGCACTGCATCACCAACCTCAACAAGGCCCTGAACAACATCAACACCAGCCTCCACACCCTCAGCCACAACATAATCATAACCAGGCACTGCATCACCAACCTCAACAAGGCCCTGAACAACATCAACACCAGCCTCCACACCCTCAGCCACAACATAACAATAACCAGGCACTGCATCACCAACCTCAACAAGGCCCTGAACAACATCCACACCAGCCTCCACACCCTCAGCCACAACATAACCATAACCAGACACTGCATCACCAACCTCAACAAGGCCCTGAACAACATCAACACCGGCCTCCACACCCTCAGTCACAACTTAACCATAACCAGGCACTGCATCACCAACCTCAACAAGGCCCTGAAGAACATTAACACCAGCCTCCACACCCTCAGTCACTACATAACTATAACCAGGCACTGCATCACAAACCTCAACAATGCTCTGAACAACATCAACACCAGCCTCCACACCCTCAGCCAAAACATAACCATAACCAGGCACTGTATCACCAACCTCAACAAGGCCCTGAACAACATCAACACCAGCCTCCACACTCTCAGCCACAACATAACCATAACCAGACACTGCATCACCAACCTCAACAAGGCCCTGAACAACATCAACAGCAGCCTCCACACCCTCAGCCACAACATAATCATAACCAGACACTGCATCACCAACCTCAACAAGGCCCTGAACAACATCAACACCAGCCTCCACACCCTCAGCCACAACATAACCATAACCAGACAATGCATCACCAACCTCAACAAGGCCCCGAACAACTTCAACAGCAGCCTCCACACCCTCAGCCACAACATAACCATAACCAGGCATTTCATCACCAACCTCAACAAGGTTCTGAACAACATCAACACCGGCCTCCACACCCTCAGCTACAACATAACCATAACCAGACACTGCATCACCAACCTCAACAAGGCCCTGAACAACATCAACACCAGCCTCCACACCCTCAGCCACAACATAACCATAACCAGGCACTGCATTTCCAACCTCAACAAGGCCCTGAACAACATCAACACCGGCCTCCACACCCTCAGTCACAACTTAACCATAACCAGGCACATCACCAACCTCAACAAGGCCCTGAAGAACATTAACACCAGCCTCCACACCCTCAGTCACTACATAACTATAACCAGGCACTGCATCACCAACCTCAACAATGCTCTGAACAACATCAACACCAGCCTCCACACCCTCAGCCAAAACATAACCATAACCAGGCACTGCATCACCAACCTCAACAAGGCCCTGAACAACATCAACACCAGCCTCCACACTCTCAGCCACAACATAACCATAACCAGACACTGCATCACCAACCTTAACAAGGCCCTGAACAACATCAACAGCAGCCTCCACACCCTCAGCTACAACATAATCATAACCAGACACTGCATCACCAACCTCAACAAGGCCCTGAACAACATCAACACCAGCCTCCACACTCTCAGCCACAACATAACCATAACCAGACACTGCATCACCAACCTTAACAAGGCCCTGAACAACATCAACAGCAGCCTCCACACCCTCAGCTACAACATAATCATAACCAGACACTGCATCACCAACCTCAAGAAGGCCCTGAACAACATCAACACCAGCCTCCACACCCTCAGCCACAACATAATCATAACCAGGCACTGCATCACCAACCTCAACAAGGCCCTGAACAACATCAACACCAGCCTCCACACCCTCAGCCACAACATAACAATAACCAGGCACTGCATCACCAACCTCAACAAGGCCCTGAACAACATCCACACCAGCCTCCACACCCTCAGCCACAACATAACCATAACCAGACACTGCATCACCAACCTCAACAAGGCCCTGAACAACATCAACACCGGCCTCCACACCCTCAGTCACAACTTAACCATAACCAGGCACTGCATCACCAACCTCAACAAGGCCCTGATGAACATTAACACCAGCCTCCACACCCTCAGTCACTACATAACTATAACCAGGCACTGCATCACCAACCTCAACAATGCTCTGAACAACATCAACACCAGCCTCCACACCCTCAGCCAAAACATAACCATAACCAGGCACTGTATCACCAACCTCAACAAGGCCCTGAACAACATCAACACCAGCCTCCACACTCTCAGCCACAACATAACCATAACCAGACACTGCATCACCAACCTCAACAAGGCCCTGAACAACATCAACAGCAGCCTCCACACCCTCAGCCACAACATAATCATAACCAGACACTGCATCACCAACCTCAACAAGGCCCTGAACAACATCAACACCAGCCTCCACACCCTCAGCCACAACATAACCATAACCAGACAATGCATCACCAACCTCAACAAGGCCCCGAACAACTTCAACAGCAGCCTCCACACCCTCAGCCACAACATAACCATAACCAGGCATTTCATCACCGACCTCAACAAGGTTCTGAACAACATCAACACCGGCCTCCACACCCTCAGCTACAACATAACCATAACCAGACACTGCATCACCAACCTCAACAAGGCCCTGAACAACATCAACACCAGCCTCCACACCCTCAGCCACAACATAACCATAACCAGGCACTGCATTTCCAACCTCAACAAGGCCCTGAACAACATCAACACCAGCCTCCACACCCACAGCCACAACATAACAATAACCAGGCACTGCATCACCAACCTCAACAAGGCCCTGAACAACATCAACACCAGCCTCCACACCCTCAGCCACAACATAATCATGACCAGACACTGCATCACCAACCTCAACAAGGCCCTGAACAACATCAACACCAGCCTCCACACCCTCAGCCACAACATGACCATAACCAGGCACTGCATCACCAACCTCAACAAGGCCCTGAACAATATCAACACCAGCCTCCACACCCTTACCAACAACATAACTATAACCAGGCACTGCATCACCAACCTCAACAAGGCCCTGAACAACATCAACACCAGCCTCCACACCCTCAGCCACAACATAATCATAACCAGGCACTGCATCACCAACCTCAACAAGGCCCTGAACAACATCAACACCAGCCTCCACACCCTCAGCCACAACATAATCATAACCAGGCACTGCATCACCAACCTCAACAAGGCCTTGAACAACATCAACACCAGCCTCCACACCATCAGTCACAACATAACCATAACCAGGCACTGCATCACCAACCTCAACAAGGCCCTGAACAACATCAACACCAGCCTCCACACCCTCAGCCACAACATAACCATAACCAGGCACTGCATCACTAACCTCAACAAGGCCCTGAACAACATCAACACCAGCCTTCACACCCTCAGCCACAACATAATCATAACCAGGCACTGCATCCAATTACAGGATAAGGATCCGGGAATGGGCTGAGAGTGGGGGAGTTGGAGGGTGAGGAAGGAATGGTGCCTCAGTAGCTAAGTGATCCTTGCTCACTCACGACTATGACAGTGGCCTAAAAATACGTTACACAAACGGAATATTAATAAGGTATTCGAAGTATCAACACAAAATATCTGGTGGAATGAAACATAAAAACAGTTTGAAAATAAAATTTACCATTAAAGCAGTATAGAAAATGACGACCAGCTGACCCTATGAGTGTGGGAGGAAGCGCAGGATATTAATATTTATTACTTCTTGAATACAATTAATTCTTACTTTAAAAGTATCGCTTTATTACAATTTAATTACCAATATAAAATGAAAAAAAGCTTAAATCTTGATTTTTTAATTTATTAAATTTTAAAAATTTTTAGCACAAAACTTAAGTCTTGCAATTGAGAAAAAATTATTAGAGATGTAAACTGAACCTTTAAATTAATAGTAACAAACAGTTGTAAATTTGTGTTTATTCTTCAATTATACCATATTTTTTTAGTGTACATTATACACATTAAACTTTACAGTCGGCAGTGAGCAGGGATCACATAGATGTTTTGTACTACAGTGGTCGTCACAGTTGTTAGAGGGTAGGGGGACACTTCGCTACTGTGTACCGTGTTCTGAGGCCAGTTGTTGACACAGAAACTCACCTTTCAACTGATGTTTCTTGTTGGTGTTTTGGTCACGCTGGTGTTTCTTGTTGTTGGTGTTTTGGTCACGCTGGTGTTTCTTGTTGTTAGTGTTTTGGTCACGCTGGTGTTTCTTGTTGTTGGTGTTTTGGTCACGCTGGTGTTTCTTGTTGTTGGTGTTTTGGTCACGCTGGTGTTTCTTCTTGTTGGTGTTTTGGTCACGCTGGTGTTTCTTGTTGTTGGTGTTTTGGTCAGGTGGCCACAGAGCAGTAAGCCTAAAGCCAACATGTGGCCCCACAGCATTAAGCCTAGAGCCAACAGATGGCCCCAGAGCTGTAAGCCTGGAGCCAACAGGTGGCCCCAGAGCAGTAAGCCTAGAGCCAGCAGGTGGCCCCAGAGCAGTAAGCCTAGAGCCAGCAGGTGGCCACAGAGCAGTAAGCCTAGAGCCAACAGGTGGCCACAGAGCAGTAAGACAAGAACCAACAGGTAGCCTCAGAGCAGTAAGCCTAGAGCCAGCAGGTGGCCACAGAGACGTAAGCCTAGAGCCAACAGGTGGCCCCAGAGCAGTAAGCCTAGAGCCAGCAGGTGGCCACAGAGCAGTAAGCCTAGAGCCAACAGGTGGCCCCAGAGCAGTAAGCCTAGATCCAGCAGGTGGCCACAGAGCAGTAAGCCTAGAGCCAGCAGGTGGCCCCAGAGCAGTAAGCCTAGAGCCAGCAGGTGGCCCCAGAGCAGTAAGCCTAGAGCCAGCAGGTGGCCACAGAGCAGTAAGCCTAGAGCCAGTAGGTGGCCAGAGAGCAGTAAGCCTAGAGCCAACAGGTGGCCACAGAGCAGTAAGCCTAGAGCCAACAGGTGGCCACAGAACAGTAAGCCTAGAGCCAACAGGTAGCAACAAGGGGAGAGAACATCCCATACTCAGTGCCACATCAATCAATCAATTAAATATAGGTCAAGATACCCTGTAGGGTGAGCGGGGAAGTGGGGATAGGGGAAAGAATTAGTGGGGGTGAGAGGAAGGGTTTTTAGGATGAGATAAAGTGCCAGGGCAAGACTCAGCTGCATGGCATTAAAACGTTATGACCAGACTAAGTGATGGAGGCAAGGAATCGGATTTTGTGACAACATTTCGTCTGGTTTTCGCTAAACAACATCGTGCCCCAGAGTCTTTAGCAACCGGGAGCTAAAAGGTCCTTCCCCTTAAGTGGGGGGGGGGGAGAAGAGTTAAGTAGGCCAGCTGGGTAGTTCGGAGCTAGGTGATTGAGTAGTGGTATAGGAGGAGAGAGGAGTCATGTAAATGACGGAGCAGGGGGTGGGTCGTCAATCAGGTAAAGAGGTTGTGCGTATTTCTAGGTCTACTAAGGGTGTTTCTGAGGAAAGTGTCGTAGTTGTCGTGGTAGGTGAGAATTATTATGATCTGTTTCTTCCCCATAGTGTCCCAGACTATGTTCAGAGACGGGATGTTCGCCCTCTCATGCAGGGCCTCACTAGTGGTGAAGTCCTGCCAGTGGGTATCGAACACCCATCTCAGGGCCCTGTTCTGGGTACGCTGGAGTTGTTTCCCGTTTGTTGGTGCTGCAAGTGAGAGTGGGATGGGTGCATATGTTAGGAGTGGGAGGATAAGTGATATAGATAGAACTTGGTGGCTTGGGAGGCATGTTTGAGGGGGTATACCTTTGATAGAGCTTCGGAGGCAATAGCTTTCTTGGATACTACGTTTGTGTGAAAACGGAGGTTGAAATCTAATGTGAGTCCAAGTACTGTGGTGTTGTTAAGTCTTGGTATGTGGGTTGGGTCGAGTCACTGAGAGTAGAGTTTTAGTGGGGCTGGATTTCGTTGTTTGTTGTAGAAGTATGTGATTTTGGACTTGTTGGTGTTTGTTTTAATCCGCTAGTCGTGTTCCCAGAGGGGTACTTTGTCTATTTCTTCCTGTGCTATTCGTGTGAGGGTGTCTATCGAGTAACCTGAGATCAGTTTGGTTACGTCGTCGGCATAACAGAGGGTCATAGAGGTCCAGTATGTTGGGTTAGGAATGTCATTTATGTAGAGTAAGTACAGGGTTGGGATAGAACTGAGCCCTGGGGGATTCCAACATTTAGGTTGAAGTATCCTGACAGCTTGCTGAGGAACTTAATCTGCATCTTTCTGTTTGTTAGAAAGCTGCATAGTATCTTATGCATGTTGTCAGGTAGTTTAAATAGAGTACAGAGTCTTAGGCCGTCGTGCCATACTGTATCAAACGCCTTTACAACGTCCTTTGCTATGAGGGCCGTTTTGACCCTTTGGTGCTTGTTTATGGAGAGGAATTTTGTTACTATATTCAGTTCATCTTGTGTGAAGCGGTGTTGTCTGAAGCCAAATTGTTTGTCTGTTAGTATGTTTTGGTGTTCTAAGTGATGTCTGAGTTTGTGATTTGTAAGTTTTTCGTATACTTTTCCTAGTGTCTCTAGTAGGCTGATCGGTTTGTAGTTCTTGGGGTCTGTCGCAGATTTTGTGGGTTTTGGGATGAGGATTACTGTGGCTTCTTTGAATGGGCTTGGGAAATATTCAGTTAGTGAGGCGTTGTATACGCCAGAGAGTGCAAGGACTAGGGAGTCGGGAAGTGTTTTGAGGAGAGCTTTGCCTATGTTATAGGCTCCTGGGGCTTTTCGTCGGGTATTTTTAAGCATGAGTTTTACTTCAGCTGGTTGTATCCATGCTGTGAGGTGACTTTGTAAGTCGTCTAGTGTCGTGAGGTCAATGGTGAGTAGTGTGTGATGGACTGAGGGTTGTCTCAGATTCATGTTTCTACTCTGTTAATGTTGTGTATTGCTGTTGGCTGTAGGGGGGGGGGCTATGATGGTTGAAGGTGTCCTGCTAGTGTTGTTTGAATATGTCTACTAGTTCTGAAGGGTCAGTGAAATTTGACTGTTATGAGTTATGTCTGTAAAAACAGAAGAGGAGTTGCCCTAGATCCTCGTTATGAAGTTCCAGAATTGTTGTGGAGTTGTTTTCCTCTATAGTTCAGTCTTTTTGTATGAGTTTCTTCCAGTGGTTGGCACGGTCGAGGTCTAGGGTGTTGAGTATGTGGTTTTTAAGTATAGTGAGGTCTGTCTTTACCTGGCCGTATCTGTGAAGGTTGCGGGAGAATCTGTTGTGGTAGCAGATGAGTAGACTTTTGGTTCTGATGGGGGGAAAGAAGGAGTATCTTGTTTTGTGGGTAGTTTTTGGTATGGTTGCGTCAGCCGCTTGTATGATGTTGTCTTGGATAGAGAAGATTTGGGAGTCTATGTCTGTCGTTGGTTTATCTTGGAAGTTGTAGGATTGTGTGCTGGTATTTAGATGCTGATTGAAGGCTTACAAGTCTGCATTTTGATAGCCATAATGTGGGGTGGCTGGGATGAGTATGAGGTTGTTGGAGATTGTGAGTGACATGGGTATGTGATCTGAGCCGGTGATGGGTCCGGGGGTAATGTAGTGTTGGTGGTGGGTGCCTGCTCTGTTGGTGAGGATGAGATCTGGTTTCCCAGTCCCATTGTGTGTGTAACTTGTTTTAAAGTCTGAGCCAAGGAAAGTGAGGTGTTTGCTTTGGTGAGGTTGGTGTAGTTGTTGACCGTGCATGTTGTGTTGTGGTGGTTGAATGTTTGGTGTTGTGTGTTTAGGTCTACCAGGAGGAAGACCGGTATGTATGGGTGGTTGAGGAGGGTATTTAAGTTCTTGAGATGAAGGCCTAGGTTTGGCGAATGTAAGTTGTGCCACTGATCATTTGTCCATGTTAAGTGTAAATGTTGATTGTTAGGAAGTGTTTGTGCTGCTAGTAGGTAGTGAGGAGAACATGTTTATAAGTGCTCTTAACCAGAATAGCAACCCCCTTCATGTGCCTCATTGGGGGATTGGTATGTTGTGTAGCCGTAATATCTAACTCTGAGAGTTCGTTACGTATGTACTGTTCAGTAACAGCACATCCGGTCTTTCGGTCTCCACAAAGTTAACAATTAGGTGCCTGATACTGTAGTAGGCTCTAACGTTGAATTGTGTGATTTTCAATGTTTACTGACTAGATGAGGGGGGGGGGTTGAGGTGAATAAATCGGAGAGGTTCTCCCATGAGCCTTGGTTCGTGTGGTAGATAATGCTGGGGATGATCGTTGGGGTATGAAGAGTGTGTTGGAGCCGTTGTTAAGGGTTCCTGGTGAGCATTTGGCCATTTTTGGGGTGGGGGAGTAGGGGAGGTCTGGGGAGGAGTTGGTTCTTTTGGCTGAGTGTGACGAGTGTTTTACCTGAGCTAACAGGGTCATTGGTTTGGTACTTGTGTGGTATTGAGTAATAGGGGGGGGGGTGAGGTGGGCTAACGTGTGGGGCGTGAGATGGGCCGACTTGTTGGGCTCGTAGGCTAAGCTGAAGAAGGGCACTTGCTTTTTGGTAGCTGATGTCCGTCTTTGTGCTGTCTCAGTTTTCTGGTGTTTTGGTGAGTTATTTCCTTTTGTCTGGAGAGTTATCTTGTGTTTTGGTGATCTATTTGCCTGGAGAGGGAGAGGGGTGGCTGTCATGAGGAGCGGGGTCTATGAGTAGGGGAGGGGAGGGTGTTGGGTTTTGTTCCTGGGGGGGTGGGGTGACAGTTGTGGGGTGACAGGGAGGAATGGACGGGGGGAGCTGGGCTTGATGCCTGGGGGTTGTAAGGGGGGTGGGGGTGGGTGTTGGATGGGTACTGGGTGTGGTATCATGTTGGGTGGGATGGTTATGCATGGGATGTTGTTTGTTGTCAGAATCTGTTGAATGTTGGCGATTGTCTAATACATATCTCTTTCTGGAAGAGGTGACTTGATCATTAGTGCTTAATGTTATAACCATAACCAGGCACTGCATCACCAACCTCAACAAGGCCCTGAACTACATCAACACCAGCCTCCACACCCTCAGCCACAACATAACTATAACCAGACACTGCATCACCAACCTCAACAAGGCCCTGAACAACATCAACACCAGCCTCCACACCCTCAGTCACAACATAACCGTAACCAGGCACTGCATCACCAACCTCAACAAGGCCCTGAACAACATCAACACCAGCCTCCACACCCTCAGTCACAACATAACTATAACCAGGCACTGCATCAACAACCTCAATAAGGCCCTGAACAATATCAACACCAGCCTCCACACCCTCAGTAACAACATAACCATAACCAGGCACTGCATCACCAACCTCAACAAGGCACTAAAAAACATCAACACCAGCCTCCCCACCCTCAGCCAAAACATAACCATAACCAGGCACTGCATCCAATTACAGGATAAAGATTAGGGACCGGGCTTGGGAGGGGGGGGTGGAGGAAGGAATGGAGCCCATTTGTGGGGAAAAACTCCAGGCAGCTATTCTCTTTTTTAAATTGACTTTAATAAGATAAAGTTCTGTCTTATTTATTTTCTTAGTAAGTAAGAATTAATTGAGTGAACTGTATGTACTTGTAAACTGCCTGAAATTATCTCACACACTATTGGGGGGACAATTGGTAGCTTAATCCAATTTGAGATGGCTCCTTCTTAAACTACCAATTGTTTACCCTTTATTATAACATTATACCACATGTGGTGGTTCACTTATTATTATATCATACCACATATGGTGGTCTAATCTACTAGTAATAATTACTAATTATGACTACTAATACTACTATAACAAAGGAGGGCTTAGCTCTTTCTGTAGTAGGGGCCTGCTAAAGCTGTATATATGTAGTATCAATCTGGGTGTGGCTCTGTGCCTCCTTGTGCCACGTAATGGCGGCTGGTGGGAGGGACAAGGCTTGGCAAACAATTAGGTTAATTATGTTTATGATCCAACTGTCTGTACAGCTTCTTGCTGCTCCTATCACAATTTACCTGTATGGGATGCAAGGAATTAATCAAAGTTCCCTAAACATAACAATTACAGGTATGACATGAAATGTGAGGGCTGTAAAATGGAGTACACGTACATTGTGTTTGGGGTCTTCATACTTCATACCTATAACCGACTTATTTTTATAAATGAAAAAATGTGTACACTATAATTTCAAATATACAACACTTGATAAGCCGAATACTGGATTGCTGTGATATTGATAGGCTGTGTTGCTATTTGTTGACACGTAATTTGGGTGTCTAGTTGGTTTCACCAGCTCTAAAGCCTTGTACAGCATAGGGCTGTGTTTTGTTGTTGTTCTGTGTGGGAGCGTCGGTCTCTGTCTGGGCCAATGCCCTCAGGCTTGGTTCACTTCCCAAGTAATTTTACATTAACAAGGGAATCAAGTTACATGTTGGTGTTAATAATTAAATTCAGTCTTGTTGATTACTTTTTTGTTAAATCTAGATACAAAACAATTCTATTAACAGTATTAGAACATTGTAATATATGTATTGTCTATGACGTCACGGGATCTCCCATTTTCTTTCCTGAAGGGAAAACGAAAAAAGGGAATAGTATGTTATGTGTGCGTCGGATTCCTACATAATTCCGGGGGGGAAGAACACGGGTCGAAGTCCCGGTAAGGACTGCGATCACTTTATTCTTCTCCTTCAGAATTATAGTGCTGCTTTAATTTGAGTTTACATTGTTGTGCAGCAGTCCGTTGGGAACGTATGTCCCGTACTGGCGTATCGGGTGCTGGAAGTCGTTGCACCTCTTCTTTCTTGGCCAGTTCTAAAGGAACTAATTTCTCTAAAGTTTTGAGAGTAGTGTTGCCTTGGCATTTTACTTTCACTATTCTCAAGATGCCCTGGCTGTCTGGATGAACAGAGACTATTTGACCTATAGGCCACTCTGAGCGTGGTCCATCACTATCCACCAGAACTATGTCACCAGGGTTCAAGTTAATTCTGTTATAGGGATTGTTTGCCCCGTAATGATACTCCCTCAGAGCTGTAAGGTATTCACGAGTCCATACGTCATTCCACCGACTTATCACCCTTGAAAGATGGTTGAAACGTTGAACCAAATCACTCTCTTTGACATATGAAGGATCCTCTGGTTCCTCGTCCGTAAGGGACACAAGTGTTTTGAGAGGTCCCCCATACATCAGATGAGCTGGACTTAATGGTTCACGCTGCAAAACATCATCAGAGAGGTAGGTAAGTGGTCGGTTATTAACTCGTGCTTCTATCTCTATGATTACTGTTTGAAGCTCCTGTAGGTCAATCCTTTGGCGGTGTAGGGTTTTCCGTAGGGAACGTTTCACTGTACCAACCATGCGTTCATAGAAGCCTCCGTGCCATGGTGCTCTGGGAGGTATGAATTTCCAATGGCACTGCCGTTGAGTTAGGGCCGTGCGTACCTTTGGGTGTGTCCAGATTTTCCTCAGACATGCTTCTCCTGCTACTAAGTTGGACCCATTGTCTGAGATCATTAACTTAGGACAAGATCTACGTGAAGCAAACCTGCGGAAAGCCTGTAAGAATGCTTCGGCACTCATATCGGGAGTCACTTCTAGATGGACTGCCCTTGATGTGGCACAAGTAAAAAGACAGATATAGGCCTTTACTGGTTTCTTGTCTTTAGTGCCTGTTAGTGTTAGTGCTCCTGTGAAATCTACTCCTGTTGTCTCAAAGGGACGAATATGTACAACTCGTTCCTTCGGAAGTGGAGGAGGGCCAGGATATGGACACACTCTGGCATCGTATCTCCGGCAAACAACACAGGATTTGATTATGGATTTTACTGTCTGTCTACCTTGGGGTAGCCAGTACTGTTGTCTTAAGTCCGTGAGAGTATCTAATACCCCACCATGCAGAGTGCAGTATTTGTGTATATGTAACACAATTAGTTTGCTTACTATGTGGTGACGAGGGAGCAATATTGGATTTTTTGCTTCCAGATCTATGTCAGCATGCTGTAAGCGTCCTCTGCATCTTATCAAGTTATAATTGTCAGTGTCTAACCAGAGACCCAGATCATGTTGTAGCTTCTTTGGAACATTGTTAAATTCTGTTCCGAATGTGTCGATCTGAGCTCTTTTGACCCAGTACCTTAGGGCACTAGGGAATTTATGCTTGATTCCTATTTTCTTTAGAAAATCAAACACTACTTGAGTGACACCTATAAGTTTGTTCAGTTCAGAGTACCGAGCAGGATCAATTACCAAAGTCCGAGGTAGTTCCGGGTTCTCAGTGGGAACAGTGACATTGGTCACAATGACTTGTGGCTTTTGTTCAGGCCACTGGTCGCTGATTAGCCACTGAGGTCCATTGAACCACATCTTTGCCTTTGTTAATTGCTGTAAAGTCAGGCCTCGGGAGAGATAGTCAGCTGGATTCTCTTTAGTAGGTACATATCTTAGTTTATACCCTGCTGACAACTCTCGTATTTCCTTAACGCGGTTACTCACGTAAGGATTCTTACTGTTATTGTTTTTAACCCACTGCAGCACTGCCTCATTATCTGACCATACTACTGTTTCTTTAAAGTGGATGTGGCTTAAGGCCTTGATCAGATAATGAGCCAATCTTACACCTAGCAGTACAGCTGTTAATTCCAGTTGTGGCAGTGATCTTTTCTTTAAAGGTGCCACTCTGGCCTTTGATGTGAGCAAATTGGCTTGCCCATTTGAGACCAGGTAAGCTACTGTACCATAAGCCTTTCCTGAGGCATCACAAAATACATGCAGCTTAATTGGTTCCTTTTCATTTACTATTGTGTTCTGAGGGAACTTGACAGACTCTAGGATACTTAAATCTTTCACTAACCCTTGCCATTTTTCTTGTAGAGCAGGTGTTAGAAGATCATCCCAGCCTATCCTTTGTTGCCAACATTCCTGAATTAACTTCTTCCCATTAATTAGTATTGGACTTAATAAGCCTAATGGGTCGAAGGGTTTGCTGACTTGTGATAGCAATTTTCTCATTGTTAAGTTAGTGGTATCTGTCTCCACTGACTTGATTGTCAGCTGATCGGTTGTCGTGTTCCATTGGACACCTAGTACCTTTGTCATATCGGGTACTTGGTAGTTGGGAAATTCAGTTGCGATCAGTTGTTTTAATTTGTCATTGTTAGAGACCCAAGACTGGAGAGGCATATTGGCTCCCATTAATTCTCGATTGGCCTCATGGTATATGTCCAACAGTTTACTTTCACTGGTGGTTGTTCCTTGAAAATTATCCACATACAGGTTTTCGCTAATTTCCGTCTTGTTCGGGCTATTGGACTTCTTCAAGTGCGTATCCAAGGTAGCTTGAAGCAGAAATGGAGAGGACGTAGCTCCAAACAAGACTGACGCAAACCGGTAAGTGATTAATTCACTGTTCGGATCGTTAGGATCCTTAATCCATAGGAATTTTGTGTAGTTCCGGTCTTCTTCTTGAAGACCTACCCAAAGAAATACCTTGCTAATGTCGGCCGTATATGCATAAGTCCCTATACGAAACTTTAACAGCACATCATAAAGCCTTTGTGTTAGGCTAGGGCCAGTTTGAAGGCAGTCATTTAACGAAACACTACTCTGCCCCGTCTTAGTACTGCAATTAAATACTATCCGTAGTGGGGTAGTAGCAGAATTCTTCTGTACAGGTTGGTGTGGCAGGTAGTGTCCTTCCTTTGGGTTATCATTTGTTACAACTTCGATAAATTTGTCATCGAGCTGCTTCTGTATTATTTCATGGTACAACTTCAAGTTCTCAGGTTGTCTTTGTAAGCGCAACACCTGTGATCTTAATTGGTTTTGTGCCATAAAATGGTTGACGGGTAGATGAGGGTGATTCAGCTTCCATGGTAACCTGACCCAGTACTGATTATCTCTGTAGATAACCGAGTCCAGGTATTGTTTGTAAGTCCAGTCATCATCTGGGCTAGGTTGTTCAGGGACAATGCCGAGAGTTGCCAGGTCCCATAACTTATGTACTGGGGGATCAAGCTCATCCTCGGACATGTCTCTGAGTTGCAGTGGAGACTGGTCTCCTAGTCATGCAACCATTACTGTGTTGGCATGTTGGTGGTCTACAGGTGCGGGTTGTTTCAGCCATAATACTGGGCCTGTTAGTAAATAGCCACCTGCAGATGGTAACACGTTCATACCGTGGTGATCTTCCTTTCGTGTGATAAACTTATGGTAGACATCTGATCCCATAAGGATTCCAATATTGGAAAGGTTGTCCGATGTAATTTTATCAGCCAAAGGAACTCCCTTTTCTTCCAGGAATTTGGCTGTTGTTCCTAGACCTTCTACATACAGGTCTGTTGGGAATCTATCTACTACCAGTGCTGGTACTTTTCGTACGTAACCTCCTAATTGTACTTTGGGTCGTAGTACCCTGTAAGCTCGGGCTCCTGTGTCAGTCAGGAATCCTGCTATGTTTATTCGTGTCTCCTCTACAGGTGTAAGTTTCAGTTTATCTACCAACTCCTTTGATATAAAGGTCAGTTGGGACCCTTGATCAAATAATCCACGTACAGTGGCCTTGTTCTTTCCATTTCTAATGATCAATCGTGCATAGGTAGAGCTGATTTATGTTTAGACCTTGTTGAGAAGACACTTATGTCAGGTAACACAGTACAAAGCTGTACTGAGGTGGTAGTTCCTTCCTCCTCCTGTGGTTTGGCAGACTTTGTACTTGTATCCCCACAAAGTGCTGTATGGTGTTGACCCTTATGGCACCTATTGCAGGTGCGTATTGTCGTTGTGCAGGTGTCGGGATGATGTTCCCTTATACACTTGGTACATCTATGTAACTCCTTGAGTCGTTTTATGTGTGTTGCACGATCGGAGTAACGTCTGCAATTGTACAGGGAATGTGGTTGCTCACAAAACACACATGGTCTCCAGACGTTAGCAGTATCTTGAGGAGTCACCGTTTTGGGTGACGCGTTAACTGTAGATTTGGAGGGACCAACTGCATATGTGCCCACACTGCCTTGATTCCACTTTGTGGAGGGGGAAGTTGTTTTGGATTTGTTTGGAGTACTGTTTGTACTCTGTTGTAAACTATGAGTAGTAGACGAAGGTTTAGATGTCGCTTTTCCTTCTGGGTTAACTCTTTCTCGTTCTATGATGGTTTGTAACCCCTTTGTAATCTCCGTTACCGTTAAAGATGACTTACCAACTAACAAACAACTTATCCAGTATGTCCCTGGGTAATTTTCGTGTCATATGGACTTGGATTATCCAATCTGATGCATCCAAGTCCACTTTATTTTTAAGTGCCTTGAGCATGGACTCAAGCTCCAATCTGAAGGCTTGGAGTGAGACTGCTGTATTATTTGGAGGTTTAATGTCTAACAGTTTCTGTGTTAGAATTCTGATGGTCCTTTCTGGTTTAGCGTAATAATCTTTAAGGAGTTGTACTGCATTGTCATAATCGTCATCTGTGAGATTCAGATTACAGACCACCTGAAATGCTTCATCTTTCAAGACACTCTGTAAGTATGTAAACTTCGTCGTCTTTTGTGCATTGGCATTCGAATCCATAGAATCGACAAATTTGCTCCAGAAACCGTCCCAACTCTCGTCCTCTGTTCCAGAAAAAGTTGGGAGACTGAGTGATGGTAATTTGACTTCTGGAGCTGTCTGGTTCTGGGAAGTTGTGGCTGCAATATTTATATTGGCCTTATGGGCGTTTATGATATCATCAAAGTGTTGCAACCTTGTAAACATTGCATCCTCATAATCAGAGTTTTCTTGTAGCATGTCGTTCATTGATTGTTCATCAATATTGGTAACGTTAAGTAATTCTTGATATTTCATCATTTGTTGCAACACATGGTGATATTTGTTCTGTGCAAGCTTAAGATAGTTTTCCAGTGCCGGATAAGCCGGATACTGGATTGCTGTGATGTTGATAGGCTGTGTTGCTGGTTGTTGACACGTAATTTGGGTGTCTAGTTGGTTTCACCAGCTCTAAAGCCTTGTACAACGTAGGGCTGTGTTTTGTTGTTGTTCTGTGTGGGAGCGTCGGTCTCTGTCTGGGCCAACGCCCTCAGGCTTGGTTCACTTCTCAAGTAATTTTACATTAACAAGGGAATCAAGTTACATTTTGGTGTTAATAATTATATTCAGTCTTGTTGATTACTTTTTTGTTAAATCTAGATACAAAACTATTCTATTAACAGTATTAGAACATTGTAATATACGTGTTGTCTATGACGTCACAGGATCTCCCATTTTCTTTCCTGAAGGGAAAACGAAAATAAGGGAATACTGTGCCTACCTATTTTTTGTCAACTACCATTCAAGCTGTCATTGCAATCAATCTTAGCTACCTATGTGCTTTAATATACTGTACCTACAATTTTCTCTCATCTTCTTTTTTTTCATTTCATGTAATCTGTTATCATTTTTTTTGTCTATAAATTTTGCAAGTATTTACCTCCTTAAAATTTTCTTAGATTAAGGACTGCCCGAAAAGCTGCGCGTGCTAGTGGCTTTACAAGACTGTAATTACCATATTTGTATCCTCACATTCCTTATGTACATTCCTATGTTATGTGTGTGTGTCGGATTCCGACACCATTAGCTAAGTGATCCCCACTTACTGACAACTGTGACAATGGCCTTAGAATATGGTACACAAAGGGGATATTAATAAGGTATTCAAAGTATCAACACAAAATTTCTGTAGGAATGCAACATTGAAAAATTTGAATATAAGAGTTAATCATTAAATAAGTATAGACAACCAAGACCATGTGAGGTGGATGAATGATCAAAATATTTACATTTTATAGTTCTTAAATACAAATATGGTGCAACTAGAAACAATTTTAATTTTTTTAAAACATAATACCATATAATTTGTTGTTAATTTTTAAAAGTACATTAAGAAATTAAGACTTTTACCACAAAATCTTACTACTTATTTTTTTTGTAAAAACGTTTTATTTATATAAAAGAAACTTTTGTTAATTCCATTAATATACATTTCTCGAGAAATTTTGAGCATACATTATACATATTAAACTATGCAGTGAGTACTACAGTAGTCGTCGCACTTATTAAAGTGGGAGACACTTAGCTACTGTGTACCGTGTTCTGAGGCCGGTAGCTGTCACAGAAACTCTCCTTCCACAGGCATTTCTTGTTGTTGGTGTTTTGTTCAGGTGTTCACAGTGTACTTAATCCCAGTGACGTCATGCACTAAGCATAACCCCAGTGACGTCATGCACTAAGCATAACCCCAGTGACGTCATGCACTAAGCATAACCCCAGTGACGTCATGCACTAAGCATAACCCCAGTGACGTCATGCACTAAGCATAACCCCAGTGACGTCATGCACTAAGTAGGACCCCAGTGTCGTCAAGCACTAAGCAGAACCCCAGTGATATCATGCACTAAGTAGGACCCTAGTGACGTCATGCACAAAGCACGACCCCAATGACGTCATACACTAAGCAGAACCCCAGTGACGTCATGCACTAAGCCGAACCCCAGTGACATCATGCACTAAGTAGGACCCTAGTGACGTCATGCACTAAGCAGGACCCTAGTGACGTCATGAACTAAGCAGGACCCCAGTGACATCATACACTAAGTGGGACGCCAGTGACGTCATGCACTAAGCAGGACCCCAGTGATGTCATGTATGAAGCAGAACCCCAGTGACGTCATGCACTAAGCAGAACCCCAGGGACTTCATGCACTTGTCGTGACGCTGAACCCCGGTTCATTCCGAACACAGCGATTACACAACACATAGCACCTTGCCTCAGCAACCGTTACTACCACTGTGTACTCCTACACACACCAGACCCTTGAGGCATACCACTAGGTTTGTACTGGAACACAATGAGTGAACATATAGAAGGTATTTAAAGGCCGTCGGGTTTTGACATTTAATTACAAAGAATAGATTCTGACAAATAATAACATATTAACATACTCTATTAGGTCAATACACTTCCAACACCCATAGACCACTTGACCTCTGCGGTCACCACCCACACTCGTAACTTCCGCCTAAGTCCCTAATACGGAATGATTACTACAATGCTCCACACCCGGTTAGTCTTTCATTCAACACTCACATACTGCAGACTTAACTTGGTCACTAAGATTACATCAGGTTCTCGCATAGCTGTCTGCTACACTTCGTTGCTGCCACAAACGGAGATCCAGAGGACTTCTCAGTTCAACTCCCACAATCAGACTGACTCCAATCAGCTATCTACCTCAACCATTTCACCCTGCCTCTCAAGGAAGGTATAATCCGATTAACCTTATCCTTAGAAGAGGTATTCTTGTTCCTAGAAGCCCGAAGAAGAATATTTCCTCTTTCCAGGAATTATTAATTTGGCTAAGTAGCTGCGGTCTTAATCCCTTGACCTTTCTTAGATATGTGATCCATAGTCTGTCTACTTAACATGTACTTCCAATCATCATTCGTTAAGTGTTGTAGTAATGATCCTCTAGCTAATAATTCCTACTAACTTGTGGATTACAACACCTCTCCCCTCCTTAAACACGCATATGTCCCCATATGCATCATTGTAATGGTTCCATTGGTGCAAGGACCTGGAGGATGCACCCACCATATATGTACAACTAAAAAATCATCCAATAAGTTCATCATACACACGATGAAATATATTAAAATTTTCCCCGACATGACTCACAACACTTCTCCAACATATACATTATATTCACATCATAGCACAGGTAAAATAGTCTGTAATAATTTTTCCCATCTCCAACAATGCACATATACCTAAACTGCTGACATATAATTACATACAAACATAACCATAAAATTACATGGACCAGAATGCTGGCACTTAAACAGAAATGACACTAGTCATTAATATATACACAACACATATATATCTAAGGTTCTTCATCCTTAGTAACAAGTTAATAATAATTTAACATCTTGCCCTGTACTGTTGACATAAGGGCTTACAATGATCACACAATGTTTCACTGGCCTCCTCCATAATTGGCAGCATCACTTCTCTTGTCTTCGTGTCCCATGGTTGCTAGGTCATAGATCCTCCATGACCCAGACAAAACCCAGGCTGTCCAACCTGGTGAATGTTGTCAATGGCCCATCGTTGCTCTGAGCTAACGTGATCCTGGCCTCCAGAGCAACGAAGATTCCTATCCCAGGGACATGTTCCCTCGGGTCTATGCTGCCATCTCGTTCCAGGGCTCCAACCCCAGAACGCTGTAGATACCTCACACCTCTCTGGTCATCCTTCCTTGCTGTGCTCACCACAGCTGTAGCACATTACTCTAGGCCCATCTGCCCAGAGTGTGTCCACCTGTATTCACACCTTCCCGACCGCTGTACCTGCAAAATATTCCCTTGGAGCCAGCTGGCTCGATCCCATTATTACATAACCCCCTCGGCTCCTTGCTCTCTCCCCGTATATAGCCTGAGCGCAGCTGCAAAACCATTGCAGCTGGCCCTTATCCCTGCTTTGATGTCAGGGGGCGAATTTCGCCTATAACGTCACGTTGGCTTCACTTCCTCCCCCTTTTTTTCTAGAATTACTGAGTGTAGCCTCATAGCTTCCCTTCTACTCTACCTGAAGCTCTGTGACATGATCCTGGGGGACCTTCTCAAGCGTAACACTCAGTAATGGTGCCGATGAGGTAATATACAACATATACATATACATATATTATCACAATAAATACCTCATCAACATAATTTCCAACTTAAGTCACTAAAACATCATACTGCCACTGGCTCGCCTCTAGCGAGATTCCTGTAACAACTTAATAAGAAATTAGTATATCTACTTCGCTTGCCCACTGCAACCACCAACGCCTGAAATTTTGAAATTCTACCTTGTAATCTTATCCATAAGACTTACCCACTCCGACACACCATTACCTCTGGTCATCCCAACCACTGATGACCTCAATATAACGCCACACATCCCTACAACCACTTCCTGCGTCCTAACGCACCTACCTTGCTACGCCAATACTCACCTTACCGACCACTACCTGGCGCCCCTGCGCCACCATATACTCCACAACACCACACTCCATACCAGGCGTCCAAACGCCACCAACACAACACACCCAGCGTCCCCAACGCCATCAACACCCAGCGTCCCCAACGCCATCAACACAACACACCCAGCGTCCCCAACGCCATCAACACCCAGCGTCCCCAACGCCATCAACACAACACACACGGCGTCCCCAACGCCCTCAACACCAAACACGGCGTCTTCAACGCCCTCAACACCACCAATAAGTAACCAGACGCTACACACACTCCGTTTTCTCTGGTAATCCGTTAATTACCTGACCAACACTCGTCAGGCATAATTTCTTGTGTAGTGGCCACCCGCCACACTCTACCACCTGCGTTAACATACTTCAACGATAATGTCTACAATACACCCGGTGTTACAACAACCAGTTATGCTACACCTTGGCGCTACAATGCCAACAATGTCATGCACTATACTACATCCATAATATCAACAGTCAAAACATGCACATTACACTACAGTAAACTGGTCATTACGCTGGCGTCTAATACGCCACTACACATGCATTACACTACTCACCCTCGTCCTTCCGCCAATATACAATCATGCACTACACTTGGCGTCCAAACGCCAGTACACACTGCGTCGCCACCTCTGGACGCCACACACCCCCACCGACGGGACACGCTCCCTGTGTCCCAGGTAACACTCTCCATAATGCTACCTGTACCCACAAAAAAATCTCCATGGACCTCTCCACGGTACACGAAACATCGAACCCCAGACGTCAAATTACGCATCGCTCGCTATGCCTAGGAGTTCACAATTCACTTCGCCTATTTTCTGTATCGATGTAACGCCTGAAATCGCTCGAATCTTTACGTAATATTTAATTATCTTTAAAATATTAGGTTTACACTTTACGTGAAATTTAATTTACGTCATATTACGTAGTTTTCACGCTTGATTTGTTCTTAGCAACGTTTTATCACTATTACCGCCTTACCAACGATATAAAACAAGCTCCAAGGTGCGGCTCGCTTGGCCCACCCATCGCTTGGCCCGCACATGGCCGCACATGGCCCACGCTGGCCCACATTCACCCGCGCTAGTTTACCTCGCCACTCTGTATACTCCACACTACGAACACTGTATAATCCACACTACGAACACTGCACTTGTTTTGGATCCCGATGCTTCAGTGGTCCAGACTTGCATCTTAGTCGTCTCTCGTTGCGGGAATCTGGAAAGAAATAAACCCCACATGTGCCCCACAATGGCCTAGTCCCTTTAATTAACTAACTCCTCTGACCTGGTCTCACCTGACTCTTCTTTCCTCCGTCTAGTAACCACCATTCTCACCACAACCCGACGTCTACCATTTCCCGAACATTCCCTCACCAACTAAACCAGAAACACACTTCCTTCATCTCTCAAAGTGTTCCAAAACCTGTTTGCGCTGCCACCAAATATGTCGTCTACCAATTCCCTAACATTCCCTCACCAACCAAACCAGGAACACTATGAGGGGACAGATGTAAGGTCTTTAAAGGCCGTCGGGTTTTGTCATTTAATTACGAAGAATAGACTCTGACAAATAATAACATATTAACATACTCTATTAGGTCAATACACTTCCAACACCCATAGACCACTTGACCTCCACGGTCACCACCCACACTCGTAACTTCTGCCTAAGTCCCTTATACGGAATGATTACTACAACGCTCCGCACCCGGTTAGTCTTTCATTCAACACTCACATACTGCAGACTTAACTTGGTCACTAAGATCACATCAGGTTCTCGCATAGCTGTCTGCTACACTTCGCTGCTGCCACAAACGGAGATCCAGAGGACTTCTCAGTTCAACTCCCACAATCAGACTGGCTCCAATCAGCCATCTACCTCAACCATTTCACCCCGCCTCTCAAGGAAGGTATAATCCGATTAACCTTATCCCTAGAAGCGGTAATCTTGTTCCTAGAAGCCTGAAGAAGAATAACTCCTCTTTCCAGGAATTATTAATTTGGCTAAGTAGCTGCGGTCTTAATCCCTTGACCTTTCTTAGATATGTGATCCATAGTCTGTCTACTTAACATGTACTTCCAATCATCATTCGTTAAGTGTTGTAGTAATGATCCTCTAGCTAATAATTCCTACTAACTTGTGGATTACAACACACTAAGCAGCACCCTAGTCACGTCATGCACTAAGCAGGACCCCAGTGACGTCATGTACTAAGCAGGACCCAGTGACATCATACACTAAGCAGAACCCCAGGGACTTCATGAATTAAGCAGAACCCCAGTGACGTTATGCACTAAGCAGGACCCCAGCGACGTCATGCACTAAGCAGAACACCAGTGACGTTTTGCACTAAGCAGGACCCCTCATGAATGTGAGGACTCTGACATGTGAATGGACTCACTGCTCTGTGCAGTGATCATTGTAAGGCACTGTTAAACACCTGCTTTCTGGTTGTTTCTTCAATTCAACAGCAATATCACAATATTTTTGCACACAGCCAGACTATCACCTGAGGTATGCTGTGAAGCAACACGGACATGATCGACAGATATAGATATACAAGGACATCAGACATAGCTGAAGCACTTTACATCAAGCACTCAGTTAGGTACACTCTATGGTTGACAAGTCTAAGACGTTTACACCAACCCTACTTCTTCTTCAGCTGATCAATGCAACTGCAGAGCAAGATTACCTAGTCTCCCCTTGACAGGACATCCATCTTCCCTCTCTTCATGCCTCCAGATAATCTATACTTCTTGCAACATTGAGAATCATTTGCTTTGAAGATGAAGACGAAAATATATTTTATGGAAGACGTGAATTTTTAGTGTAATTGCTCATTTATTTTTTGATTTTATAATATCTAAATCACTAGATAATCGACTAGAGAATGGTCCAGGACGGACCGAAACGTCGTCGTCCCTTCACTTTCTAGTGTGTGGTCTGGTCAACTTATATCAGCCACGTTATTGTGGCTCATCGCCTGCATCTAAATCACTACTGAATTAGTCGACATAAAAACACTCGTTGTCCATCAATCACTTTCAAATCTGCTTAGAGGAACCCCCCCCCCCCCCTCCATTTCAGAACACGTCTTATAAAATCTATCATATATTTCCTTGAGCTTCCAAGGCCGGGGGTCGAGGCTCTCTCTCTCCCTCTGCGACCCAACACCATCTCTCAACCACCTCGCTCCTCACACAGATACAGGTGACATTTAGACGATGAATTCTCCCCTAAAAGCCCAGTTTCTTATATGACAAACCCAGCTGTTTGCTTCCTTTGGAGGACATAAAACATGACATATATAAAGTTTATGACGTAAATGTGTAAACATGTGTCAGGAGGAGGAGGAGGGGTGATGTCTCCATGACAACGGCGTCGCATCTTCCCTTTAACCGGCATTTAAATACTATATAACAAGTGAATGAGAAAGAAATGTAAAAAATCTGAGTAATGCTGCAGTGTAACAAATAGGAAGACGTGTTGCAACATCATCATGCATCTTAAGTCTATGACCCAAGTATTAGGATATTTTGCAACATCTTCAACGTTCTAAATTCTTTTTTTTTTTGGTTTAGGAAAATATTTCCTTATAAATATTGAATTCCATGAGTCTGAACCCGGGGCTGAGTGCATTGGCATGTTGCCAGTTCTCATGAAAATTCTACTACGCTCGTGTTGATATAAATTGCTAAAAAAAAATGGTGCATATCCTTCCAATTAAAGGTTCTGTACCTGATACATCTGAGCAACCTTGCTGCATAGTTGCACAGCTGAAGAGGTATTTTTAACTAATTACCAGGGAATATCTTTAAGATTAGATGAAATTACTATTATTCATAAATTTAATTACTGTATATTATGTTTAAAACATTGGTGATTGATGTGATGCTCCTAAGAAGAAAAAAACATACAGGGGTTTGGATATTATGCATAATGAAGTTGTCCGGATCTTCCACTTTCATGCTGTTTATTGTTATAACCATAACCAGGCACTGCATCACCAACCTCAACAAGGCCCTGAACAACATCAACACCAGCCTCCACACCCTCAGCCACAACATAACCATAACCAGGCACTGCATCACCAACCTCAACAAGGCCCTGAACAACATCAACACCAGCCTCCACACCCTCAGCCACAACATAACCATAACCAGGCACTGCATCCAATTGCAAGATAAGGATCTGGGATTGGACGGGGCGGGAAGGGGGTAATGGAATAATGCCCAGTAGCTAAGTCATCCCCACTTACTGACGACTGTGACAGTGGCCTGAGAATACGGTACACAAAGGGGATATTAATAGGGTATTCAGAGTATCAACCAAAAATTTCTGGTGGAATAAAACATTAAAAATTGAGAACATAAAAGTTACCCATGAAGGCGGTATAGAAAACCACGAAAAGACGACGACCTCTTGTGGGAGGAAAAACAGAATAATAATATTTGTTACTTCTTCAATATCATTTTATTATAAAACTTTAATATCTAAAATTGCTTTTTATTTATTAACATAACCATACATAAAAAAATCTTATCCTTTTTTTCAATTTTTAAAATTTATAAAAATTTTAACACAAAATATAACTTTCCTAATATTTCCTAAAAAAAGAGAGGTTTATATATAAGAAACTTCAATACATACTCAATAGTCAGGTATAATGTTAAAATTTTGAGTGTACATAAGAAAATTATATATAGTCATTAGTAGGTAGGTATCACCTAGCTTCTGTCAATTACAGTTATTAGTGTAGTATAACATTTACATAGTACTGTGTTTTAAGGCCAGTGGTTGTCACAGAAGCTCGTGTTCCAACAGGTTGTTGTTGTTAGTGTTTTGGTCACGCTGCTGTTTCTTGTTGTTGGTGTTTTGGTCACGCTGGTGTTTCTTGTTGTTAGTGTTTTGGTCACGCTGGTGTTTCTTGTTATTGGTGTTTTGGTCATGCTGGTGTTTCTTGTTGTTGGTGTTTTGGTCACGCTGGTGTTTCTTGTTGTTGGTGTTTTTGTCACGCTGGTGTTTCTTGTTGTTGGTGTTTTTGTCACGCTGGTGTTTCTTGCTGTTGGTGTTTTGGTCACGCTGGTGTTTCTTGTTGTTGGTGTTTTGGTCACGCTGGTGTTTCTTGTTGTTGGTGTTTTGGTCACGCTGGTGTTTCTTGTTGTTGGTGTTTTGGTCACGCTGGTGTTTCTTGTTGTTAGTGTTTTGGTCACGCTGGTGTTTCCTGTTGTTGATGTTTTGGTCACGCTGGTGTTTCTTGTTGTTGGTGTTTTGGTCACGCTGGTGTTTCTTGTTGTTGATGTTTTGGTCACGCTGGTGTTTCTTGTTGTTAGTGTTTTGGTCACGCTGGTGTTTCCTGTTGTTGATGTTTTGGTCACGCTGGTGTTTCTTGTTGTTAGTGTTTTGGTCACGCTGGTGTTTCCTGTTGTTGATGCTTTGGTCACGCTGGTGTTTCTTGTTGTTGGTGTTTTGGTCACGCTGGTGTTTCTTGTTGTTAGTGTTTTGGTCACGCTGGTGTCTCCTGTTGTTGATGTTTTGGTCACGCTGGTGTTTCTTGTTGTTGATGTTTTGGTCACGCTGGTGTTTCTTGTTGTTAGTGTTTTGGTCACGCTGGTGTTTCCTGTTGTTGATGTTTTGGTCACGCTGATGTTTCTTGTTGTTGATGTTTTGGTCACGCTGGTGTTTCTTGTTGTTAGTGTTTTGGTCACGCTGGTGTTTCCTGTTGTTGATGTTTTGGTCACGCTGGTGTTTCTTGTTGTTGATGTTTTGGTCACGCTGGTGTTTCTTGTTGTTAGTGTTTTGGTCACGCTGGTGTTTCCTGTTGTTGATGTTTTGGTCACGCTGATGTTTCTTGTTGTTGATGTTTTGGTCAGGTGGCCACAAAGCACTAAGCTTTGAACAAGCAGGTGGCAACAGAGTACTTAATTTCAGTGACGTCATGCACTAACCAGGACCCTAGTGACGTCCTGCACTAACCAGGACCC
Source organism: Procambarus clarkii (assembly GCF_040958095.1). NCBI lineage: Eukaryota > Metazoa > Arthropoda > Malacostraca > Decapoda > Cambaridae > Procambarus > Procambarus clarkii. Next base: position 7,345,923 of record NC_091208.1, read on the forward strand.
TAGTGACGTCCTGCACTAAGCAGGACCCCAGTGACTTCATGCACTAAGCAGGACCCCAGTGACTTCATGCACTAAGCAGGACCCCAGTGACGTCATGGACTAAGCAAGACCCCAGTGACGTCAAGCACTAAGCAGAGCCCCAGTGACGTCATGCACAAAGCAGGACCCCAGTGACGTCATGTACTAAGCAGGACCCCAGTGACGTCATGCACTACGCGAAACCTTAGTGACGTCATGCACTAAGCAGGACCCCAGTGACGTCATGCACTAAGCAGGACCCCAGTGACGTCATGCACTAAGCAGGACCCCAGTGACAGTAGTGTAAACCGGGCCATAGAGCGGCAATTTTCATTGTTTCCCATGCAGCTCTATGGCCCCGGGCCATAGAGCGACCATTTTCATTTTTTCCCATGCCGGTCTATGGCCCCTGGGTTTTCTCGAATTTTTTCATCATGTCAGTCTATGGCCCCTGGGTTTTCTCGAATTTTTTCATCATGCGGTCTATGGCCCCTGGGTTTTCTCGAATTTTTTCATCATGCCGGTCTATGGCCCCTGGGTTTTCTCGAATTTTTTCGCCATGCCGGTCTATGGCCCCAGGGTTTTCTCGAATTTTCTTTCATAGCCGGTCTTTGGCCCCATGTTTTTCGTTACCCAGCTGACCCATGCACGGGCATTGCTAATGGTCAATAACGTCATCAACTTACCTGGGGATTAAAAGGCCGGCTCCTGGCCCCATCATATTTCGCACAGGCATTGCTAATAGTCACCCCGTATTCTTCTTCCCTGAATAAGTCCGTTTTCTGTTATAGTATGTTTATTCCCATTTTTAATGTTTATAGCAAAGGGGGATTCAAATTCTGCCTTCTGTCAAGCCTAATGTGCAATGGCGTTAATCATTATAAGCTCGTTTTTCACAATAAGGTATTACCATACAGTTTCCCATTGTCTAAGATCATTTTATAGCTAAGATTACATAATAATAACATAAGAAATGAGTTCAAACCCTGTTTACAGAACTAGTATTTACCCAGGTCTTTTTCCTAAATCTAAATCTAAAACATATTCCAATTATGTCCACTGTTTCATGTTCTGTCTAGTGTTGATAATTTTAATAGTCTAATAATATTCCCCCTTTATCATGTCCATTCATTCACAGCTCTATCATGTCACCTCTATTTCTTTGCCTTTCTAGAGAATGTAATTTAAGCTTTGTCAATCTTTCTTCAGAAATTGCTTATTGAGCATAGGGCAAAATAAAAATGAAAACTTACTATCTTTCATTTGTATGAAAACAGTCCCCTGCCAGGCGTGGTGACTTCAATGCGATTTCAGTACTAATCGAATATTACTGTATAAACTATCAGCCCCCTGCCAGGCATGGTGACTTCAATGCGATTTTCAGTAGTAATCCAATATTACTGCATAAACGCATAAATATATATATATAAGCGCATCTCACAATCTCTCAAAACATACCTCCCACACCTTACTGTAGCATATAACAGATCAAAAATACTCATTCAGTAAAAGCAAAGGCCTTCTGCAGTTACCTGCTTTTCTGACGTCATCATCCCTAATGTGGCGCGAGGCGTCAACGGGCTAAATGCGGATCCCAGGAGGTTCACACATAAGTGTGAACTCTTAATCTGGCTTAATACCTCAACTGTACTCTGTGTTTTATCAAAGTTGATATTCAGCTTCAATGGCTCGTATTTTCGCTCATTGCTCATATTTTCTGATATTCATAAACCTGATCAAACCATCCTAACGTAACCTATCCTAACTTATTATATATAACAAACAAATGCATTCTACAGACCAGGTATTGTTGTTGTTGCTTGGCGACATCACGAAAAGCGACCTCAGGTATAGGGATAAGGTATTGCTGGCCATTAGCATATTGGTGTCAAGGTATTACAGCACCTGACTGGTCAACTATGTATGACGTCACCAGATAACCAATGCGACCTTTAGCGTCCTACCTGTATATGTGCTGTATTTGATGTTATTATTATTCAAAAATGACTAGACTAGCCATCCCCACCTAACCTAATCAGAGGTTAAAGAATATGCATTTAATCATCCATGACTGTAATTATAATTCTGTAATAAGTGCAAAGTATAACAGCAGCCCAAATGTCGTACCGCAATTTAAGCAGAATCGTACATCTGGCAGCAGGCAAGCTGACCTTATAAGGACCTCCCCCCAGCCCAAAGGACAGTCCAACTCAGGGTTCCTGTGCTAGCACTCTGAACTAGCTCCAGCACTTGTGCAATATTTGACTTCGCTGTCTTGTATCTATCAAATCGACCATGTATATTTGTGAACTTTGCAAGGCTATCTTGTGGACGAGATAAAGCATGGACGTCAACTGGAGTCCGACCACCTAACCCTCGGTGGGGTGTTGTGTTATACGTCTTTATGATATCAGGCAATATGGGCAGATATCTCAAGGTATTGTGCGCAGTCATATATTTATAAATCTTAGTTTTCATGGTACGTATAAAGCAATGGCGGCTTTTGTTTCTTGAGAAAATACGCTATACAGTTTGATATTTTTAGCTGCAAGCATTCGTTGCATATGAGAATTATAAAATTCACCTCCTCGATCTGTATTTATTTTACGTATTCCTTGGAAATATGAGGATTCCAATATGTTTTTCAGAGCCTTACTCACAGTCTGTTCCTCTTTGCGTATCAGAGGTGCTACTTGCGCATACCGTGAAAAAATATCGACACAGACGAGAATGTATTTAATGTCATCATTGTGTTTAGCTAATAATCCCATGTCTGCTAAATCACAAGCTAAATATATACGGGGTTTAGGACTCAGCACCTTTCGTCGCTGAAATTTGCGAGGTTTTAATGCGTGCAAAGTGTAGGCTTTAGACGATTTCAAGTATCTAACGGGGTGAGAATAGCTTGAGCTACCTCATCCCTTTGTGTGTATTTTACCTCAATAAACTTATTTCAATTTCAATTCAATTTCAAGTATACTTTCACATCTGATAAAGTAATATCTGGCTTTATGGTTTTAGCTGCTTTATACAACCTATTGACCCCCCTAACCCTCCTGAGGATGCGGGGTTATAATAAATTTTATCTAGTGCGTGCTCCATCTTCTAATAAAGTGATATCGGATTGTATGGTTTTAGTTGTTTTATACATCCGATACACCCAACCCCCCTAACCTCCCCTTGTGGTTGTTGTTGTTGTTGTGGGGAACACATCCTATACACCCCACCCCCCTAACCTCCCCTTGTGGTTGTTGTTGTTGTGGGGGACACATCCTATACACCCCACCCCCCTAACCTCCCCTTGTGGTTGTTGTTGTTGTGGGGGACACATCCTATACACCCCACCCCCCTAACCTCCCCTTGTGGTTGTTGTTGTTTAGTACGTTCACCATTGGTAAACAATTTCGTATGGATGCTCACCAACAATATTGCTACGGAAGGTAATGCGTTCAGGGGTTTTCACCCCTAAATCCACCAATAAATATCCATAAGGTTTACTAATGGCTTTCTTGTAGATATCCAAAAGCTTTTTAGAATCTTGTTTTCCAAATAACTGCCGCCCTAAAGTCTCAATTTGAGCTAAATCTCTAGATTTCACTAATATGAAATGAGAGGTGTTTAAACTTATACTTCTAGCATATTTCCCAGATAAATATATATTTTGGGTAATGAATATGCACGAAATAGCAAGATGTCGGCCTTTAGTGAAGATATCAGACACAATTTTGGAATTGGCAGATTCGATGAACAAGTCATCGATAATAATTAAAATAGGTGAATCATCTGTACGTTCATCTAAAGGGTTAATAATTTCAGGTTGAGCTATTATTTTCTTGTTAATTACTGGATCGTCTAGCAATGCTCTGTAACTGCCGCCACATATAATAATACTGGAGAATTTCAGATGGTATTTTTGTACGAGTTTAGTGCACAAATGAGATTTTCCGCCATTGGAAAATCCTGCAATGATTATTCTGCTAGGTTCATTGAAAATATCTAGTTGTTCTTCAGTGATAGGTAAACTATCCATGACTCGTGTTGGGTTTGTACTGACATAAGTATGATAAGGTTATTATATTTAAACTTGGAGGTTTTCATAGAAACATCAAAGCATACATTTCATATTTTTATTTTTTGCATAGAACATTTTCAAAACATAGGTTAGGGGGGCACGGTTTTATAAAAACATCAAAGTATACATTTCACAAACTTTTATTTTTTATATACAACAGAACATTTTCAACATAGATATACAACAGAACATTTTCAACATAGGTTAAGGGAGATTGCATTTTCAGAACATCAGTGATGAGTCAGGGGCCCCGCAATTTTTCAAACATCAATGACAGGTTAGGGGAGGTAGCAATTTTCAAACATCAATGACAGGTTAGGGGAGGTAGCAATTTTCAAACATCAATGTCAGGTTAGGGGAGGCAGCAATTTTCAAACCCAAAGATAGGTTAAGGGAGGTTGCAAATTTTCTATCACCAATTTCTTCAGTCACTAATTGTGAGGATACGTCTTGTTCACCAGTGCATCGCGTTTTCCCCACATATTGAATATGGGATGGAATCCACGTCTCACAGGACGTGCAGCAGCAGCAGCAGGTGCAGGTACATCCTCCTCCTCCTCCTCCTCATTCTCTTCTTCATTAATTTCTGCTCGAGGTATATCGGGGTGTCCATACGCCAAAGACTGTGTAGGACTCAGTACATAACGTTTATCGTCAAAGGCGGACAATCCACGTTTTGTAGTGAGACAGGTACACATACGGCCTTTAACATTCCTAATAGATCTGGATTGGAACCTCTGCCCAATATTTAACTCTAAAGCACTTTGGAAAGCTGCATGAGTGAGTTTAGACTGATGATAAGTGAGAATTCCTTTACAACGACAGATCTGAACCTGTTCTTGAGTGAGAATTGAGTACATTTTAGGCTTCAATGCAATGAGTTCCTTGATAATTTTGGCTCCAACTTCCGATTTTAACAAACCCAGTTGACCTTTGCGAGAGTCATCGAAATAGGGATTTTCAGGAGGGAAATTACTGAAATCCATATGCTGAGACAAAGGCAGTTTATTTAATTCCTCAAAAGCATTTGGACAGCTTAATTCAATCAAATACGAATCTGTATCCGTATACAGCAATCTAGCTTTGTCTCCATAATGATCTTTGACGGTATTGTACCAAAAATCATATAGGATCCTCTTAGCTATTTGCAAGATCTGGAACCCCAAATAGGTTGGTGTATTGACTTTAAGTGATTGTTTCTTAACTGTGCAAATGACTCTGTCTTCACTTAACAAAATGCTCCGTTTGAAGAACGGATTGCGTGCATGCTTTTGGAATTTGTCTCGTGATGTAACTAAATTATGCTGATCGCCATATTTACTCACATTTGTCAAACTCTTGCCGTAAATTGCATTTGATACCAGCTTGAAAGCTTTACCCTTAATGGCGCAAGGTGTATTTGCACGTTCACGAGGATTTGTTTCGACAAATTCCTTAAAGTACTTGCTCTGTTGGAATTCATAAAGTGCATTTACCTTAGCCACTTCCAATCCCAATTTCATCAGCATCTGAAGCAAATCTAAACTCACCAAGTAATCTTTTTGAGGGAGATGTGAGGCAATTAATTTATTGTTTTTCTTGGGGAGTTTACGATCTTCGGTATTTAAAATATGTCTGCTATAATCGGAGAGAAGATCAGTTGAAATATTAGCATGCGACAGCGTTAATGGCAAGTCATCGGTGTATCGAGCCACCTCAGGTGCGACATGCTTGGTATCACACATGACCCAATACCCCTTATCCCCATCACATGAAATATTTTCCAATCCCTGTTGGAGCCAATCATTGCATTCGGCAGCAGATAATTTACGGATCCCACCTTGAGGAAGCAGTTCTGTCATACAGGTGGCGTATAAGCCATTAAAATCTAAATAAAGAATATATTTATCGGTGCTAGAAGGATCAGCACCCGTATTCTCATTTTGTACACTTGTGTGTTGCCGCACAACAGAGGTAAATCCGCCTCTTAGATTTCTACGCAATACATCGTACAAATGGGGATCAGAAATAGAGTCCAAGACAACTTGACTCTTAAACAAGAAAGCGTCCCATGCAAAACTAGATAACGAGCCGTAGTGTGTAATGTCTAACTTGTACAGCTCAAGCATGGTCTTGCGCCATACAGTGAACACATCACACAATAGTCCAGTATCTACTTTCAAATAGACCTTCAAATAATCCCCAAAGGTCTTGCATTCCGCTAATCTGAAGACTTCTTTAGCCTGTGTATAATCGGTCTCGCTTATGGCCTCGTGTTTTAAACTATTGAAAAAGGCTTCGGGAGGAGGAAGAGCCGGTTCATTTAATTTCTCCAAAGATGAAATGTAGTCATAACAGAAGACCTGTTTGCCTGTCTTTAATAAATGGTGGGCGGCTGCAGGGACGTCATCTAGCATAACGGAGGTGTAAGTGGTGGGTTTACCTTCCTTGATATGTTCTTTAGCTAGTTTTTCCAGCCCACCATTTAGTAAAGCCAGACTATCCATAAACCGAAGTTTACCGATATCCACTTTCATGAACTTAAATCCATCTTTGGAGGCAATGTCAATTTTGCGGTTAGGGACGTTAGACAATTCATTTAAAATTACTCCGAGGTCATAAGCAGCATTGTGAGAGAATGTATATAAATATTTATATGAATTTCTGCATAACATGTTGCACCTACGGCAATAGGCTGCAAGATAATTATTAAATTCAATAGCATGATCATGATGACGGTGCTTGTCGTTATCTGATTTGAATGGCCTATAACACATTTCACATGTGGTCTGACGTCTATAAGCTTGCCAATATTCACGTGTCATAGATATTTTGTATTTAGGCATGGCAGATTTAATTCTCTTCCATGCTTTCTCCAAAGTATCTATGAAATGATTTACAGGATCATCCCCCATATTCGTCAATTTCTCTACCACCTCCAATTTCCTGTTGATGATGATAAAAGCATATGCCACGGCTTTGTGACGCTTCTCAATCATGCCTTGGGGATTGGAGGGGTCCAACAAGCACTCGAAATCATAATATGCCGTGTGAGACGGCCCATAGGCACGACCGTAATTTTTGAACTTGATTTTATGACCTTCAGGGTAAAATTTCAATGTTTGTTTAACTTCACATGACTCTTCATGATCCCGCATAGCATCAGGTGACAAATGAACTAAACAGGAATGACAGTAAATATGATTGTTTGGTATTCTGCTAGAATTACTACGCATGTTGCGAACATACTGATTGAAATCTTTAATGAGTACAAGATGCTGATCCTCTAGCATGAGCAAAGGTACTTTACGAGCAGAATGTCCCCTGCCTTTTCTAGCTAAGCTAATGTAGTACCTATTATCTTCACGGGTGAGCACATAGATAAATATACATAATTTATTTATGCTTTAAATTTTATTAATGTTATCGTACGTTATGGGAATTTCAATATCCTCAGGTCATCGGACAAATCTAAGACACCACCTGGCAGATTTGGAACGCCTGCTAATGTTGTGTAATGTCATCCCCTGAGCAAGACATTTATATGCTGCCAAACATTGGATTAAACATATATTTTGCTCCCCTTTAGGGTTGAAAACATAATTTTTGCCACGCAATTTATCTGGATAAGGTACGTATTCTCCTAGACGGATGGGATGCTGTACTGCTATAGAATTGATATAAAAGCCAGAAATGCTCTGTATACCTAGACTAGAACCTTCTGTCTCGGCAAAGAACTCTTCTAGCTTATTATCCAATTCAGCAATCCATTGATCTACGACAACACTAGCCTCATGCCTAGATACACTGCGTTGTTCAGCCCTTATATGTAACTCTCCCTCAAAATCAGGTTCATTTTCTTGATTAAGCCGTTGTAAATTAAAAGTAAAATCAGGGTATATCAAGAGGGCAGGAGGGAAATTGGGGTGAACGGCATCAAATAAGGATTCTATTTGCCGGATAAAATAATCACGATATATAGTCAAATAATGGGCATGATCTGGGATGCAATAAGAATGGCGTATGTACCCCCCATTGAAATTATTTATCACTTCAAGCACTTCGGGTTGAGCAGGAAGTAAAACATCTACCTGCTGCTGCTGTTCCTGTTCCTGAGGAGGTGGTGGAGAATGAGCGATAGGCTGGCTGGCTTCCATATCCGAATCTGCTTCCCAACCCAAATGCAGGGAGTCCTCATCCTCTAGATGGCTCCCTAGAACAAAAAGAATTGAGATTTTAATAACAAATATAAATTTAACACTTTCGCGCCCCGCGGTCGTAAATAGGAATGTTCATAAAAATAAATAATGCAAGGTTATGGGAATAATCATTGAGGATATTACATACGATTTGGACTGTTCCTGTTGCTATCTTCTAATGGCGGTGTATGAGCTTGACTAGTGCTAGGCTCTCCCCCTCCTCCTCCACGAGGATATTCCTCCACTATCTGCCCAACTAACGACCCTAAAAATATGGAATTATATTAATATACATAAACAAAATAGGAAATTAGTAATGTCAGTATTGCAACTGTCAAATAATGGTTAAATAGCGGCAGAAAATAAGAGACTTACTTTTAGATTTTACACGTTGAGGCGGAGAAGTTGTTATATCCTCAGAACCCGAACTGGTTGAAGACTCTGTATCCTCATCCTTCAAATGCAGACAAACTGGACACGGTTCAGGAATATATCCTGTAGATTAAAAAAAAATAATAATTTGATTGAGAATTCTATATAATGTATGTTAATAATAATATGACTGCTATTACAGGCAAGTAAATGTCACAAGTAATAATAATAATAATAATATCAAAAATAATAATAATAATATCAATAATAGTAATAATATCAATAATAGTAATAATAATAATAATAATAATAATAATAATAATACTTACGATTGGCACAAAACACTTTGGAACAGTTGATGCAGACCTTATCATAATGCCCACGAGGGTTATCATTACACAGGGGACAGCATAACATACACTCACGACGCGAGTTAGCAGTATAGGAAATATTGCATTCTTTACACTTTACACTACACAGATGCAATTTCCCCTGCTTTGGCCTATTGCAGAAAGGACAAGTTTCCATTGTTGCGTATTGGCGTTATAAATAATGCAGAAGTTTGATGAAGTGTCCTGGAGCGTTGCTGGCTTCCTGTGCTGCCTAAGAGGGCTGGAGTTGAACTGACCCATTGATAGCGAATAACCACCAGATATGCTTACCTGCTCTGCTGCCAGACGTACGATTCGCTTAAATTGCAGTATGCCATTTGGGCATCTATTTTAATTTTGAACTTAACACTGTATAATGAATGGTTATAGTTGTGGATGATTAAAATGTATATTCTTAAACCTCTGATTAGGTTAGGTGGGGATGGATAGTCTAGTCATTTTTGATTAATAACACCAACTACACATGCCAGTAGGACGCCAAAGGTCGCATTGGTTGTCTGGTGACGTCATACATAGTTGACCAATCAGGTACTGTAATACCTTGACACCTATATGCTAATGGCCAGCAATACCTTATCCCTATACCTGAGGTCGCTTTTGTGATGTCACTAAACAACAACAACAACTGGTCTGTAGAACGTATTTGTTTGTTATATATAATAAGTTAGGTTAGGTTAGGTTAGGATGGTTTGATAGGGTTTATGAATATCAGAAAATATGAGCAATGAGCGAAAATACGAGCCATTGTAGCTGAATATCAACTCTGATGAACCACAGAGTATAGTTGAGGTATTAAGCCAGATTAAGTGTTCACACTTATGTGTGAACCTCCTGGGATCCGCATTTAGCCCATTGACGCCTCGCGCCACATTAGGGATGATGACGTCAGAAAAGCAGGTAACTGCAGAAGGCCTTTGCTTTTACTGAATGAGTATTTTTGATCTGTTATATGCTACAGTAAGGTGTGGGAGGTATGTTTTGAGCGAATGTAAGATGCGCATATATATATATTTATGGGTTTATGCAGTAATATTGGATTAATACTGAAATTGCATTGAAGTCACCATGCCTGGCAGGGGACTGTTAGTTTATACAGTAATGTTGGATTAGTACTGAAATCGCATTGAAGTCACTACGCCTGGCAGGGGACTGTTAGTTTATACAGTAATATTGGATTAGTAATGAAATCACATTGAAGTTACTACGCCTGGAAGGGGACTGTTTTCATACAAATGGAAGATAGTAAGTTTTCATTTTTATTTTGCCCTATGCTCAATAAGCAATCTCTGAAGAAAGATTGACAAAGCTTAAATTACATTCTCTAGAAAGGCAAAGAAATAGAGGTGACACGATAGAGCTGTGAATGAATGGACATGATAAAGAGGGAATATTAATAGACTATTAAAATTATCAACACTAGACAGAACATGAAACAATGGACATAAATTGGAATAAGTTTTAGATTTAGGAAATAGACCTGGGTAAATACTGGTTCTGTAACAGGGTTTGAACTCATTTCTTATGTTATTTTTATGTAATCTTAGCTATAAAATGATCTTAGACAATGGGGAACAGTATGGTAATACCTTATTGAGAAAAACGAGCTTATAATCGTTAACGCCATTGCACATTAGGCTTCACAGAAGGCAGCATTTTAATCCCCTTTGCTATAAATATTGAAAATGGGAATAAATACACTATAACAGAAAACGGTCTTATTCAGGGAAGATGAAGACGGGGTGACTGGCTAGCTGATGACGTCATTGACCATTAGCGATGCCTGTGCTTGGACAACCCAGGGGTAACCAAAATCATGTATGACTACAAGGGACCTTTTAATCCCCTTGAGCGAAATTTCATGGACTACAAGGCAATCACCCAGTGGGGTAACGAAAAAACATGAGGCCAAGGGGCCGTCGGATAAATGTCAATGACTTCGACACAACTTAGAAAACAGGCACAGAAGGGGAGTGAAAATCTCACCGGGGCAACGAAAAAACATGAGGCCAAGTAGAGGCCGTCGGAAAAAGCAAAACGGCCCCTACTTGGCCTCATTTATACTACTAGTGACGTCATGCACTAAGCAGGACCCCAATGACATCATACACTAAGCAGGAACCCAGTGACGTCATCCACCAAGGAGGACCCCAATGACGTCATGTACTAAGCAGGATCCCAGTGACGACATGCACTAAGCAGGACCCCAGTGACGTCATGCACTAATCAGGACCTCTGTGACGTCTTGCACTAAGCAGGATCCCAGTGACGTCATGCACTAAGGAGGACCCCAGTGACGTCATTCACTAAGCAGGACCACAGTGATGTCATGCACTTAACAGGACCACAATGACGTCATGCACTAAGCAGAACCCCTTCATGAATGTGAGGCCTCTGACATGCGAATGGACTCACTGTTTTGTGCAGTGATCATTGTAAGGCACTGTTAAAAACCTGCTTTCTAGTGGCTTCTTCAATTCAACAGCAATATCACAATATTTCTGCCCACAGCCAGACCATCACCTGAGGTATGCTGACCAGCAACACTAACATGATCGACAGATATAGATATACAAGGACATCAGACATAGCTGAAGCACTTTACATCAAACACTCAGGTACACTCTATGGTTGACACTTCTAAGACTTTACACCAACCTCACTTCTTCTTCAGCTAATCAATACAACTGCAGAGCAAGATTACCTAGTTTTCCCTCGACAGGACATCCATCTTCCCTCTCCTTATGCCTCGATGTAATCTATACTTCTTGCAACATTGCGAGAATCAATTCGTTTGAAGATGAAGAAGAAATATTAATTTACAGAAGACGTGAATTTTTTGTGTAATTGCTCATTTATTTCTTACATTAATATTATCTAATTCACTAATGAATTAGTGTACATGAAAACACTCACTGTCCATCAATCACTTTCAAATCTACTTTGAGGATCCTCCACTCCCCCCCCTTGATCTCAGAACACGTCCTGTAAAATCTATTATATATTCCCTTGAGCTCCCAAGGCCGGGGATCGAGGCTCTCTCTCTCTCTCCCTCTGCGACCCAACACCATCTCTCAACTACCTCGCTCCTCACACAGATACAGGTGTCATTTAAACGATGAATTCTCCGCCTAAAAGCCCAGTTTCTTAAATGACAAACCCGGCTGTTTGCTTCCTTTGGAGGGCATAAAACATGACATATATGCAGTTCCTGGCGTAAATGTGTGAACATCAGTCAGGAGGAGGAGGAGGGGTGATGTCTCCATGACAACGGCGTCGCATCGTCCCTTTAACCGGTATTTAAATACTACATTACAAGTGAATGAGAAAGAAATGTCCAAACTCTGAACAATGTTGAAGTGTAACAAGTAGGAAGACGTGTTGCAACATCATCATGCTTCTAAACTCTATGACCCAAGTATTCGGATATTTTGCAACATCATCAAGGTTCTAAACTCTTTTTTTTCAGTTTAGGAAAATATTTCTTTATAAATATTGAATTCCATGAGTCCGAACCCGGGGCTGAGTGCATTGGCATGTTGTCAATTTCTCTTGCAAATTCTACTACGCTCGTGTCGATATAAATTATATATACAGGAGTTTGGTTATCACGCATAAAGAGGTGTCCGGATCTACCACTTTCATGCTATTTATTGTAGTGTTTATTGTTATAACCATAACCAGCCACTGCATAACCAACCTCAACAAGGCCCTGAACAACATCAACACCAGCCTCCACACTCTCAGCCACAACATAACCATAACCAGACACTGCATCACCAACCTCAACAAGGCCCTGAACAACATCAACACCAGCCTCCACACCCTCAGCAACAACATAACCATAACCAGGCACTGCATAACCAACCTCAACAAGGCCCTGAACAACATCAACACCAGCCTCCACACCCTCAGCCACAACATAACCATAACCAGACACTGCATCACCAACCTCAACAAGGCTCTGAACAACATCAACACCAGCCTCCACACCCTCAGCCACAACATAACCATAACCAGGCACTGCATCCAATTGCAAGATAAGGATTAGGGATTGGACGGGGGGAGGAAGAAGTGGTGCCCAGCAGCTAAGTGATCCTTACTAACTGACAACTTTGATAATGGCCAAAGAATACGGTACTCAAAGGGGATATTAATAAGGCATTCAAAGTATCAACATAAAATTTCTGGTAAAATTAAACAATAAAATTTTGAATATAAAAGTTAATCATTAAAGGGCTAAAGAAAACCACGACAATTCAACGATGTGGGTGTGAGAGGATGAGCATGATATTAAAATTTATTCGTTATTAACTACAGATATTGTGCATTTTGGAAAAATACGATATTTTAATTTTATTATTAATATAAATTAAATAAAACCAATTAATTAAAAAAAAAAATTTTAATTCAGGAATTTTTAGCACAAATCTTTTTTATTTTAATTATTAGTAAATAAATTTTATTTATATAAAAGAAAAACTTTTATAGTTCAATGGGTTGATACCGGTAAAATTAAAATTATAAATGTACATTATACACATTAACCAATGCAGAGATAAGGGATCGCTTTGAGACATTACTACAGCAGTCGTCGCAGTTGTTAGAGAGTGGAGGACACTTAGCTGCTGTGTACCGTGTTCTGAGGTCAGTGGTTGTCACAGAAACTCACTTTTCAACAGGTGTTTCTTGTTGTTGGTGTTTTGGTCAAGTGGTCACAGTGTACTTAGTCCCTGTGACGTCATGCACTAAGCAGTACCCCAGTGACGACATGGCCTAAGCAGGACCCTATTATAGTGTGGGTGTTGGTGGTGTTGACAACCCAACCCACAACTCGGTAGAGCGCTTATACCTCTCTAGGAGATCACCCTTGGCGCTTCTGGCTCTTGGAGAGGGGCTCAACATCACACGTTTAGGGGATGCGGCTCCAACACTTAGCCTCGTTGTCACGTGCACACACCCACTCGAGCCGCTGTGACTCCCCACTCTCTTATTTTATGTGATATGATCTCAATCGCCTTTGACTTACTAATTTTCCATCCTACCCTGTCCACAGCGGTGGTTCTTGGTTCTTTCTCTCTCTCTCTCTTCCTTTACTATTTCCTGGGAAGCCTCACTAGGACAAGGGCAAACACCAGCAAATTGGAATACATTTACTGGACAAAGCACATACACAATACATACACACATATAATAATAATGAATCATATACTCTATACTATTACAATCAGGTAGCACTCCAACACCATCAGAACTCTATCATCAGCTTATCAAGTGGTATCCTATCTTCTGATTCCCCACCTGATACTAGCTACCTCTTCAAGTAGATCAAGTCTTATACTACAATGTTGCACTATCAGCAAGAGAATATATCTATAAACATGTACAAGGAAGATCAGCTTTGAATGCAATAACATATATATATCAGTATAAATGTTCCTTGATAAACAACAATGATCAATCGATCACCCTATTAGTCCTAGAACACATACATCTGTAGGTATTCCAGCTTACGACTGTAACTCTAAACTTCAGTATAAAACACTCCTTGACATAAGAATGCAAACAATCACTCACCTCTCACTGCGTCTTGCACGCTAATGACAACCAAACACTATCAACTCCCTACAAGTAATCCACCAGAACTTCCCTTCCATCTCTGGAAGTTCACTACCCTGATATCTTTAGGTTCTTCCGGGCTTAACTACCTGGATCCTCTGCAGCTCATCCAGGCTGCTACCATGAAATTTTCTTGAGCAACTACGATGCTTCACCCTTCTGCTAGGGTCCTCCACAGCTCTCCTGGCTGCTACACCATGAAGTTTCCTCGAGCAACTATGGTGCTTCACCACCTCTACAGAAGCACGTGACACTCCTCTTCACTGCTTCTCCTCACAACTCGAGGTCCTCTGCTCCACTACCTTGGAGTCTCATCAACTACTCCCTCTGTGCTGGCTTCGAAGTTCTCAGCAACTTCTTCCCCAAAGACAAACCTGCAACCCATCGACACTCCAATAAAAATGTTTCCCCTTTAACACATAAACAAAAATAATCACACAATATGTTTGCCTCCAACCTCTATCTGTCCTCTACATACTGTGAGAGTGGACTCCCCCATTGGGCGGGTCCATGCTCCACCTCGCCTGGCGGGCCTCACACTGGGAGGGTCCTCCGCCGTCAGGAGTCGGGCTCCCTTAGTTGCCTGCCAGCGCTCAGAGGAGACGGATGTCGCTCCGTGTTCCTCCCTCTCCACTCTCTTATTTCAGGCCTTCTGCCTTATTAAAACATGTCTAACTCATCAATAAACATTGCTACTGTCGCTGGGCACACGACCAACTACAAGCAATCACTATGAACTGGCTTAAATCGTGCTTACCACAGATTGTCTCGTCGAGGGCCCTCCTCCCTCTGACAGAGCCTGGTCAGGGCGCTTCCACAGCCCACGAAAATGTCTCTGGGCGGCTTAATACTCTCCTCGTTGACCAGAACTTGAGACCACAACGTTCCCAGCTCGATTCTACAGCTGGCACGTCTGCATACTTCTCTTCTCTTGGAGATATATCACCCTGGGTTCCTTTCTGACGGGAGCTCAACGGAGTGCGGCTTTCCCCTTGCGATGTCTGGCCTCAAGTGAAGTCAAAGCCCTCCAGAAATGAGCCTTATGCCTCCAGCAAAATATCCACATCTCCAAACCAGTCTATTTCAATCTATTTCTTTATTTCCTGCTCATAATCTTAAACTCTGTGTAAAATTTACCCAATCATTTTTACATATGAATCTTCATGTCTGTATTGCCGACCTCCTAGTCAGGTCAGGCTTGATAGAATAATTCTCAAAGGGGAGACTCGTTTTTCAGCTACCTGGGATCATAACAACCCCAGTGACGTCATGCACTAAGCAGGACCCCAGTGACGCCATGCACTAAGTAGGACCCCAGTGACGTCTTTCACTAAGCCGGACCCCAGCGATGTCATGCTCTAAGCTGGGCCCAAATGATGTCATGTACTAAGCAGGACCCCATTGAAGTCATGCACTAAGCAGGACCCCAGTGACGTCATGCACTAAGCAGGACCCCAGTGACGTCATGCACTAAACAGGACCACAATGGCGTCATGCACTAAGCGGGACACCAGTGACGTCATGCACTAAGTAGGACGTCAGTGACGCCATGCACTAAGCAAGACCCCAGTGATGTCATGCACTAAGCAAGACCCCAGTGACATCATGCACTAAACAGGACCCCAATGGCGTCATGCACAAAGCAGGACCTCAGTGACGTCATGTACTAAGAAGGACCCCAGTGATGTCATGCACTAAACAGGACTTCAGTGACGTCATGCACTAAGCAGGACCCCAGTGACGTCATGCACTAAGCAGGACCCCAGTGACGTCATGCACTAATCAGGACCTCAGTGACGTCATGCATTAAGCAGGAGCCCAGTGACGTCATGCACTAAGCAGGACCCCAGTGACGTCATGCACTAAGCAGGACCCCAGTGACGTCATGCACTAAGCAGGACCCCAGTGACGTCATGCACTAAGCAGGACCTCAGTGACTTCATGCACTAAGCAAGACCCCAGTGACCTCATGCACTAAGCAGGACCTCAGTGACGTCATGCACTAAGCAGGACCCCAGTGACGTCATGCACTAAACAGGGCCCCAGTGACGTCATACACTAAGCAGGACCTCAGTGACGTCATGCACTAAGCAGGACCCCTCATAAATGTGCAGACTCTGACATGCGAATGGACTCACTGCTCTGTGCAGTGATCATTGTAAGGCACTGTTAAACACCGGCTTTCTGGTTGTTTCTTCAATTCAACAGCAATATCACAATATTTCTGCACACGACCAGACCATCATCTGAGGTATGCTGACCAGCAACACTGACATGATCGACAGATATAGATATACAAGGACATCAGACATAGCTGAAGCACTTTACATCAAGCACTAAGTTAGGTACACTCTATGGTTGACAAGTCTAAGACGTTTACACCAACCCTACTTCTTCAGCTGATCAATGCAACTGGAGAGCAAGATTACCTAGTTTCCCCTAGACAGGACATCCATCTTCCCTCTCTTCATGCCTCGATGTAATCTATACTTCTTGCAACATTGTGAGAATCAATTGCTTTGAAGATGAAAAGGAAACATTAATTTAGGGAAGACGTGATTTTTTTGTGTAATTACTCATATATTTCTTACATTAATATTATCTAATTCACTACTGAATTAGTGGACATAAAAACACTCGTTGTCCATCAATCACTTTCAAATCTACTTTGACGACCCTCCACACCCCCCCCCCCATCTCTGAATACGTCCTGTAAAATCTATTATATATTCCCTTGAGCTCCCAAGGCCGGGGATCGAGGCTCTCTCTCTCTCTCCCTCTGCGACCCAACACTATCTCTCAACCACCTCGCTCCTCACACAGATACAGGTGACATTTAGACGATGAATTCTCCCCTAAAAGCCCAATTTCTTAAATGACAAACCCGGCTGTTTGCTTCCTTTGGAGGACATAAAAAATGACTTATATGCAGTTTATGGCGTAAATGTGTAAACATCAGTCAGGAGGAGGAGAAGTGATGTCTCCATGACAACGGCGTCGCATCTTCCCTTTAACCGGTATTTAAATACTACATAACAAGTGAATGAGAAAGAAATATCCAAAATCCGAATAATGTTGATGTGTAAGAAGTAGGAAGACGTGTTGCAACATCATCATGCTTCTAAATTCTATGACCCAAGTATTTGGATATTTTGCAACATCATCAAGTTTCTGAACTCTTTTTTTTTTTTAGTTTAGTAAAATATTTCTTTATAAATATTGAATTCCATGAGTCCGAACCCGGGGCTGAGTGCATTGGCATGTTGTCAATTTCTCTTGCAAATTCTACTACACTCGTGTTGATATAAATTATATTTACAGGAGTTTGGATATCACGCATAAAGAAGTTCTCCGGATCTACCACTTTCATGCTATTTATTGTAGCGTTTATTGTTATAACTATAACCAGACACTGCATCACCAGCCTCAACAAGGCCCTGAACAACAACACCACCAGCCTCCACACCCTCAGCCACAACATAACCATAACGAGGCACTGCATCACCAACCTCAACAAGGCCCTGAACAACATCAACACCAGTCTCCACACCCTCAGCCACAACATAACCATAACCAGGCACTGCATCACCAACCTCAACAAGGCCCTGAAAAACATCAACACCGGCCTCCACACCCTCAGCCACAACATAACCATAACCAGGCACTGCATCCAATTGCTGGATTAGGATTTGGGATTGGACGGAGGAGTGGGGGTGGGGGGTGGAACGAATGGTGCCCATTAGCTAAGTGATCCCCATTTACTGACGACTGTGACAGTGGCCTAAGAATACGGTACGCAAACGGGATTTTAATAAGGTATTAGAAGTATCAACACAAAATTTCTTATGGAATGAAACATAACAATTTTGAATATTGAAGTTACCCATTAACGCGGTATAGAAAATCGCGACCAGACAACCTTGAGAGTGTGGGAGAAAGAGCAGGATGTCAATATTTATTTCTTTTTATATACAATAGTTTGTAATTTGCAAAAATATTTATATTACGATTTTATTAACAACATAGAAGTATAAAAAGAAAAGTGATTTTTTTTTTAAATTTTAAAATGTTTATAAATTTTAACAAAAACTTTTTTTTTTTTTTATTTTTTTAAAAATATTATTTATATTTGATGAAACGTCGCAAATTCTTAACTAAGATATCCAGCTGATGTCAGAATTATTTTTGGTGTACAATGTACATATTAAACTTTACAGTTTTTAGTGAGTAGGGGTCACAAAGATTCTGAGTACTTCAGTGTTCGTCACAGTTTTGGTCACGATGGTGTTTCTTGTTATTGGTGTTTTGGTCAGGTGGCCACATATAGCACTAAGCCTAGAGCCAACAAATGATCATAGAGCACTAATCCTAGAGCCAAAAGGTAGCCACAGAGCGTAAACCTTGAGCCAACAAGTGGCCATAGAGCAGTAAGCCTAGAGCCAACAAGTGATCATAGAGCTCTAAACCTAGAGCCAAAAGGTAGCCACAGAGCGAAAACCTAGAGTCAACAAGTGGGCATAGAGCAGTAAGCCTAGAGCTAACAAGTGGCCACAGAGCTATAAGCTTCGAGCGAGTAGGGGGCCACAGTGTACTTAAATTATAAATTTTAGCAAAAACCTATATATTTCTAATAATTTAAAAAAAAATATTATTTAATTCAGATGAAGCGTTTTAAAAAACTATAAAGTGGATGGTGTTATCATACGTTACCAATGTAACGAACGATTATGTTACGTTGTTGGGTAGATTAGATACACAGTTTTTAGTGAGTTTCATATTTATTTAGTAGTCCTGGATATAGCAGTGTCGTCGACGTTGAGACGGAGCTTGGGGCAGAGCAGAGAACTGAGTGTGGCCGGAGTCGTGGAGCTCTATGTGGGAGAGCGTTGTAGCTGGATGAGGTCCTAGTCTGCTGCCTGTTCTGTGTCGAAGCTGAAGCGTCTTGTAGACGATTAGAACTGCGTACGCCGAGTGCTACATTATTGACTGGAAATTGCACTGTAAGTGTAATAAAGACAACTTAACATCAATTTATGGGGGCGATAGAAAAGTTTAGGAAAATTTGTTTAATGTCAACCAATATTTTTTGACTAGTTGTATATGAAAAGTGCTGAAATTGTCCCAAGTTTCAGTACTGCAGCGTAAATAGAAAGGGAGATTTTTTTTAACGTTTTTTAAACATTTTCAAGTCTACACTTCAGAACACACGTTTCAGATATAATTATTCTGTGACACTTTTCTGAAACATTAGCATATAATAAAGGATTGTTAGTTAGATAATTTCCAAAATATCTTTAGTTTTCCTAATACAAATGTTCAAATTTCCCCCCCAAAATTATGCAAATATGGCAAGTTTATTGCTATTATAAAATTAATAAATGAACTTGGAGAAAAAAGCTCTTTAGCGAATGTAGAGACATGCCCTCCACATATACTGTGTAAGTTTCATGTAAATTGAATAAAAAATGAAACAGTTTTGTAAACGTTTATGTCAATTGAAAAAAAACAGCAAATAATAAAGTCTAAGGTTCTAAAATCTGTGGCTGAGGTTGACATCAACCAATTTTCTTCAAAATTGGCATCCTTACAGATAGACTTACATGCAGTCAGGTGTGTAAGTTTTATGCAAATCGTCCGAAAAAAAAAATTGATTTTTTTTTGTTTTTTTTTTAACTAAAAATTTTGTCCAATTAAACTAATTATAATATTTGTTTAATATATGCTATTGTGATAGCTGAGCGTCATAGACATGATTTCAGTTAATACTTTTGTTTGATAATCGTTTATGACCATTTTGGCATAATTTTCACACCTACTTCAATATTTTTTTCTCCCTTCCAATTTATGCTACGATGCTGAAACTTGATGAAACCAGATGAAACACTTTTCATATAGAACTTGCCAAAAAAGTTTGATTGAAATCGAACGAGTTTTCATTTATTGCATTTTTGGAACCAAACGCCCCCTTATGTAAATGTTTTCCCAATTTATATTAGCAGCTCTGGTTTGATGGGAAGAAAATGCTAAAGTTTGTATAGAAGAGAGGATGAAAATGGAAGAGAGTGAAGAAGATGAAGGGCAAAAGGTATTCTGATTTGGGCTGCTTTAGATAAGTACTTCTAGCAAAGTATTTTATTTACCTCTACCTGAAACTTTGTTTTGTGAAATTGTAGGATATTTTACAGCGATGTATAAATTTATAAATTGTAACAGTTTTTGGCGTTGGGTAATATATATTTTGTAATTGTTTATGTCTAAAAAAATCTAGAAAATGGATATTAATTTTTAGAAACTTGCCTTAGAGAGTTTATGGAAGATGTCTTGGGCGAGGATCAAAGGCACAATTTAAAGCTTAAAGGCAGTAATATCCATTTTTCCCTACATTGGAGGCATAACAAATTTGAAAAGAATACACATTCAGCTACTCCTCCTAACGCTTCCCAACGTCAAGAAACTGTCGTATTAAAGTGCCCTTATCCTAACCAACCAGAACACCCAAAACAGAAAACGGGACAGCATGTCACTTTCGCGAGCCACTTCTGTTTTCTACGACTACTTTTGGTCTTAGACTATACGTCAAAATGCGACGTTCTATTAGGAGGACGGCTTGACACGCAACCCAGGGGAAATGGCTGTAATGTTACAGTGTATTATGTAATGAGGTTGGTGTCAGGCTCTGTATTTTAATGAATTATTTCCGTTAAACACGACGGTGCAAAGTAGAACAACTTCACAGTACTCAGTGACACATTTAGGGTCACGTGACGTGACAGTGCGAGGAGACCAGTGACGTCATGCACTAAGGTGGACCCCTGTGACGTCATGCACTAAGCAGGACCCCCCTGTGACGTCATGCACTAACCTGGACCCCAGTGACGTCATGCACTAAGCAGGCCCCCCACTGACGTCATGCACTAAGCAGGACCCCCAGTGACGTCATGCACTAAGCAGGACCCCAGAGACGTCACGAACTAAGCAGGACCCCAGTGACGTCATGCACTTAGCAGGACCTCAGTGTCGTCATGCACTAAGCAGGACCCCAGTGACGTCATGCACTAAGCAGGACCCCAGTGACGTCATGTACTAAGCAGGACCACAGTGACGTCATGCACTAAACAGGACTCCAGTGACGTCATGCACTAAGCAAGACCCCAGTGACGTCATGCACAAAGCAGGATCCAGTGACGTCATGCACTAAGCAGGACCCCTCATGAATGTGAGAACTCTGACATGAGAATGGACTCACTGCTTTGTGCAGTGATCATTGTAAGGCACTGTTAAACATCTGCTTTCTGGTTGTTTCTTGAATTCAATAGCAATATCTCATTATTTCTGCACTCAACACTGCACTGTGTTGTTGCAGTGTGCACTGCATCTTGTAACACTGCATCCAGTTACAGGATAAGGATTTGGGATAGGACTGGGATCGATGGGAGGGGGGGGGGACGGAAGGAAGGAATGGTGCCCAGTAGCTAAGTGATCCCCACTTACTGACGACTGTGACAGTGGCCTAAGAATACGGTACACAAAGGGAATATTAATAGGGTATTCAAAATATCAATACAATTTCTGTTAGAATGAAAACATAAAAAAATCAATATAACAATTAACCAATAAATCGGTATAGAAAACCACGACCATATATATGTGCAGGATATTAATAATTATTACTTTTTAAAATATAATTAGTTAATGACAATAAAACATTGTAATATAAGAATTTGAAAACTAATTTAAAATAAAAAAAGGTTATTAATTATTTTTTAAACTTTTCTAGCACATTTATATATTTTGACATAAAATTTTACTACATTTATTTTTTGTAAATTTTCTTTATTCATATAAAAAGAAACTTCCATGAATTCAGAATAGTTATTAAATTTTGAGTACATATAGCACTTAAAAATTTGCTGTCGGCAACGGGTTGGGATCATGTATCTACTGTGTAATACGGTGATCGTCGCATATGTAAGTGTTGGGGACATTTAGCTACTGTGTACCGTGTTCTGAGGCCAGTAGTTGTCAAAGAATTTAACCATTCAACAGGTGATTTTTAATGTTAGTGTTACGGTCAGGTGGCCACAGAGCAGTAAGCCTAGAGCCATCAGGTGGCCACAGAGCAGTAAGCCTAGAGCCAGCAGGTGGCCACAGAGTACTAAGCCTAGAGTCAGCAAGTGGCTACAGAGTACTAAGCCTAGAGTCAGCAAGTGGCTACAAGAGAAGAGTACAGCTTTCATATAAATAATGCCAAATTACACTAATGCACTTACATTAATTACTGAAGTTCGTCATTTAACGAAGACTCAGTGTAATAAGAGCACCCTAACATCATCTCATGCAAATGCTGATTTAATGTTTTCACAACTATAATGACAGCTCTTCTTTGAGGGAGAAAAAATGCAAAAGTATGTAGAGAAGAGAGGGAAAGAGGAATAGCAGGATAAAGGAAGAGAGGATGAGAGGGAGGGAAGGAAGAAGATGAAGGGAAAAGGGATAATGATTCGGACTGCTACAGATAAAGGCTTTCAGCAATGTCTTTAACATTTCCTTCTCTTTACATTTACCTAAATCTTTGTTTTGTGACATTGTAAACATTTTTATAGCAATGTATATATTTATAAAATGAAACAGTGTTTGGCACTGTATAATATAATTTTTTTTAATTGCTTATGCCTCCAAAATCTTGAAAATGGTTATTATTTTTTAGAAACTTGCCTTACAGAGTTTGGGGAAGATGTCTAGGGCAAAGGTCAAAGGCATAATTTATAGCTTTAAGGTAATAATATCAATTTTTTGCCTACATTGGAGGCATAACAAATTTAAAAATAATACATACTCAGGAAGTGTGTATTCTGAGTGTGTACGGACGCCTGACAACTGGGTGGACAGCGCTTCTTTAGAATCCTTTTTCACTTTAGAATATAGTTTAGACAAATATTTCATTATAAATATTGAATTCCATGAATCTGGACCCGGGGCTGAGTGCATAGGCATGTTGTCAATTTCTCTTGCAAAATCTGCCTCGCTTGTGTTGATATCAATTATATATACAGGGGTTTGGATATCAAGCTTATAGACGTTGTCCGGATCTACCACTTTCAAGCTGATTACTGTAGTGCATATTGTTATAACCATAACCAGGCACTGCATCACAATTCTCAACAAGGCCCTGAACTACATCAACACCAGCCTCCACACCCTGAGCCACAACATACCCATAACCAGACACTGCATCATCAACCTCAACAAGGCCCTGAACAACATCAATACCAGCCTCCACACCCTTAGCCACAACATAACCATAACCAGGCACTGCATCACCAACCTCAACAAGGCCCTGAACAACATCAACACCAGCCACAACATAATCATAAGCAGGCACTGCATACAATTAGTGAGGAAAGAATGGTGCCTCAGTAGCTAAGTGATCCTTACTCACTCACGACTATGACAGTGGCCTAAAAATACGGTACACAAACAGAATATTAATTAGGTATTCGAAGTATCAACACAAAATATCTGGTGGAATGCAACATAAAAACAGTTTGAAAATAAAATTTACCATTAAAGCGGTATAGAAAATGACGACGAGCTGACCCTATGAGTGTGGGAGGTAGCGCAGGATATTAATATTTATTACTTCTTGAATACAATTAGTTCTAATGTTAGATGTATCTCTATATTAAAATTTAATTACCAATATAAAATGAAAAAAAAATTATATATTGAATTTTAATTTATTAAATTTTAAAAATTTCCGCACAAAACTTATTTGTTGCAATTGGAAAAAAAATATTATTATATAAATAAAACCTTTATTTTAATAATTACCAGTTGTCTTGAATTTTTGTTAAATCTTCAATTATACAAATATTTTTTTGTGTACATTATACATACTAAACTTTACAGTCGGCAGTGAGTAGGGATCAATTGGATACTGTGTACTACAGTGGTCGTCACAGTTGTTAGAGGGTACGGGGACACTTCGCTACTGTGTACCGTGTTCTGAGGCCAGTTGTTGACACAGAAACTCACCTTTCAACAGGTGTTTCTTGTTGTTGGTGTTTTGGTCACGCTGGTGTTTCTTGTTGTTAGTGTTTTGGTCACGCTGGTGTTTCTTGTTGTTGGTGTTTTGGTCACGCTGGTGTTTCTTGTTGTTGGTGTTTTGGTCACGCTGGTGTTTCTTGTTGTTGGTGTTTTGGTCACGCTGGTGTTTCTTGTTGTTGGTGTTTTGGTCACGCTGGTGTTTCTTGTTGTTAGTGTTTTGGTCACGCTGGTGTTTCTTGTTGTTGGTGTTTTGGTCACGCTGGTGTTTCTTGTTGTTGGTGTTTTGGTAACGCTGGTGCTTCTTCTTGTTGGTGTTTTGGTCACGCTGGTGTTTCTTCTTGTTGGTGTTTTGGTCACGCTGGTGTTTCTTGTTGTTGGTGTTTTGGTCACTCTGGTGTTTCTTGTTGTTGGTGTTTTGGTCACGCTGGTGTTTCTTGTTGTTGGTGTTTTGTTCAGGTGGCCACAGAGCAATAAGCCTAGGCCAACAGGTGGCCAGAGAGCAATAAGCCTAGAGCCAACATGTGGCCACAGAGCAGTAAGCCTAGAGCCAACAGGTGACCACAGAGCAGTAAGCCTAGAGCCAACAGGTGGCCACAGAGCAATAAGCCTAGGCCAACAGGTGGCCAGAGAGCAGTAAGCCTAGAGCCAACAGGTGGCCACAGAGCAGTAAGCCTAGAGCCAACAGGTGGCCACAGAGCAATAAGCCTAGAGCCAATAGGTGGCCACAGAGCAATAAGCCTTGAGCCAACAGGTGGCCACAGAGTAGTAAGCCTGGAACCAACAGGTGGCCACAGAGCAGTAAGCCTAGAGCCAACAGGTGGCCACAGAGCAGTAAGCCTAGAGCCAACAGATGGCCCCAGAACAGTAAGCTTAGAGCCAACAGGTAGCAACAAGGGGAGAGAACATCCCATACTCAGTGCCCCATCAATCAATCAATTAAATATAGGTCAAGATACCCTGTAGGGTGAGCGGGGAAGTGGGGATAGGGGGAAGAGTTAGTGGGGGTGAGAGGAAGGGTTTTTAGGATGAGATAAAGTGCCAGGGCAAGACTCAGCTGCATGGCATTAAAACGTTATCACCGGACTAAGTGATGGAGGCAAGGAATCAGATTTTTGTGACAACATTTCGTCTTTCAGCGCGCCCGAGGAGATAGCAGCCCTCAGCTGGGTGTGTCTTGGAGGCTCACACCAGTTGTGGTCTTGGATTTCGCTAAACAACATATCCCCCCCCCCCCTTCAGAAGGGGGGGGGAGAAGAGTTAAGGAGGCCAGCTGGGTAGTTCGGAGCTCGGTGATTGAGGAGTGGTATAGGAGCAGCGAGGAGTCATGTAAATGATGGAGCAGGGGGTGGGTCGTCAATCAGGTTAAAGAGGTTGTGCGTATTTCTAGGTCTACTAAGGGTGTTGTTGAGGAAGGTGTCGTAGTTGTCGTGGTAGGTGGGAATTATTGTGATCTGTTTCTTCCCCTTTGTGTCCCAGACTATGTTCAGAGATGGGATGTTCGCCCTCTCTTGCAGGGCCTCACTAGTTGTGAAGTCCTACCAGTGGGTATCGAACACCCATCTCAGGGCCCTGTTCCAGGTACGCTGAAGTTGTTTCCTGTTTGTTGGTGCTGCAAGTGAGAGTGGGATGGGTGCATATGTTAGGAGTGGGAGGATAAGTGATATAGATAGAACTTGGTGGCTTGGGAGGCATGCCTGAGGGGGTATAGCTTTGATAGAGCTTCGGAGTGGGTTGGGTCGGGTGACTGAGAGTAGAGTTTTAGTGGGGCTGGGTTTCGTTGTTTGTTGTAGAAGAAGTATTTGATTTTGGACTTGTTGGGGTTTGTTTTAATCCACCAGTCGTGTTCCCAGAGGGGTACTTTGTCTATTTCTTCCTGTGCCATTCGTGTGAGGGTGTCTATCGAGTAACCTGAGATCAGTTGGGTTACGTCGTGAGCATAACAGAGGGTTATAGAGGTCAGTATGTTGGGTCAGGAATGTTATTTATGTAGAATAAGTATAGGGTCGGTGAGAGAACTGAGCCCTGGGGGATTCCTGCATTTAGGTTGAAGTATCCTGACAGCTTGCTGAGGAACTTAATCTACATCTTTCTGTTTGTTTGAAAGCTGCATAGTAGCCTCTGCATGTTGTCAGGTAGTTGGAATAGAGTACAGAGTTTGTATCGTTGGCCGTCGTGCCATACTGTATCAAACGCCTTTTCAATGTCCTTTGCTATGAGGTCCGTCTTGACCCTTTGGTGCTTGTTAATGGAGAGGTAATTTGTTACTATGTTGAGTGCATCTTGTTTGGAGCGGTGTTGTCTGAAACCAAATTGTTTGTCTGTTAGTATGTTTTGGCGTTCTAGGTGATGTCTGAGTTTGTGATTTATAAGTTTTTCGTATATTTTTCCTAGTGTCTCTAGTAGGCTGATCGGTCTGTAGTTCTTGGAGTCTGTCGGGAATTTTTTGGGGTTTCGGGATGAGGATTGCTGTGGCTTCTTTGAATGGGCTTGGGAAATATCCAGATGCTAGTGAGGCGTTGTATACGTCAGAGTGCAAGGACTAGGGAGTTGGGAAGTTGTTTGAGGAGAGCTTGGTCTATGTTATAGGCTCCTGGGGCTTCTCGTTGGGTATTTTTAAGCATGAGTTTTACTTCAGCTGGTTGTATCGATGCTGTGAGGTGACTTTGTAAGTCGTCTAGTGTCGTGATGTCAATGGTGAGTAGTGTGTGATGGCCTGAGGGTTGTGTCGAATCCATGTTTCTACTCTGTTAAATTTTGTAACATTTAACAATTTAAAAAATAAATAATTTTTGTTTATTTTTATATTAGTAATAAAATATTATTATTGGTACGTTTCTAGATACAAAATATTTTTATTTAGTAACAGATAAACCATAATAATCTGCTCATCCTCTCACACCCATATTACAGAATTGTTGTGGTTTTCTATACCTCTTTTATGATTAACTTTTATATTCAAAATTTTTTGTTTCATTTAACCAGAAATTTTATGTTGATACTTTCAATGTCTTATTAATATCCCCTTTGTGTACTGTATTCTTAGATCGTTGTCAAAGTTGTCAGTTAGTAAAGATAGCTTAGCTGGTGGGCACCATTCTTTCCTCACCCCCCCCCATCCCCCGGAGTGTCTGGTTATGGTTATGTTGTGGCTGAGGGTGTGGAGGCTGGTGTTGATGTTGTTCAGGGCCTTGTTGAGGTTGGTGATGCAGTGTCTGGTTATGGTTATGTTGTGGCTGAGGGTGTGGAGGCTGGTGTTGATGCTGTTCAGGGCCTTGTTGAGGTTGGTGATGCAGTGCCTGGTTATGGTTATGTTGTGACTGAGGGTGTGGAGGCTGGTGTTGATGTTGTTCAGGGCCTTGTTGAGGTTGGTGATGCAGTGCCTGGTTATGGTTATGTTGTGACTGAGGGTGTGGAGGCTGGTGTTGATGCTGTTCAGGGCCTTGTTGAGATTGGTGATGCAGTGCCTGGTTATGGTTATGTTGTGACTGAGGGTGTGGAGGCTGGTGTTGATGTTGTTCAGGGCCTTGTTGAGGTTGGTGATGCAGTGTCTGGTTATGGTTATGTTGTGTTTGAGGGTGTGGAGGCTGGTGTTGATGTTGTTCAGGGCCTTGTTGAGGTTGGTGATGCAGTGTCTGGTTATGGTTATGTTGTGGCTGAGGGTGTGGAGGCTGGTGTTGATGTTGTTCAGGGCCTTTTTGAGGTTGGTGATGCAGTGGCTGGTTATGGTTATATCAATAAGCACTAATGATCAAGTCACCTCTTCCAGAAAGAGATATGTATTAGACAATCGCCAACATTTAACAGATTCTGACAACATACAACCTCCCATGCATAACCATCCTACCCAACATGACACCACACCCAGCACCAATTACCCCCCCCCAAGAACCCCCAGGCATCAAGCCTAGCTCCTCCCCCACCCCCATCCCCCCCTCGTCACACCCAAGGAACAAAAGCCCAACACCATTCCCACCCCTCCAATACCACCCCTCCCCTACCCCCACCCCCCACCCCCAACCCAACCAAAGGCCTCTAACCGGTTCTCATAGAACCCGCTCTCCATGACAGCCACCCCTCTCCCTCTCCAGGCAAATAGATTACCAAAACACAAGATAACTCTCCAGACAAAAAGAAATAACTCACCAAAACACCAGAAAACTGAGACAGCACAAAGACGGACATCAGCTACCAAAAAGCAAGTGTCCTTCTTCACCTTAGCCTACGAGACCAACAAGTCAGCCCATCTCACGCCCCACACGTTAGCCCACCTCACCCCCCCTCCTTATTACTCAATACCACACAAGTACCAAACCAATGACCCTGTTAGCTCAGTTAAAACACTCGTCACACTCAGCCAAAAGGACCAACTCCTCCCCAGACCACCCCTACACCCTCACCCCACAATCTCCAACAACCTCATCAAAATGCAGACTTGTAAGCCTTCAATCAGCACCTAAATACCAGCACACAACCCTACAACTTCCAAGATAAACCAACGACAGACATAGACTCCCAAATCCTCTATATCCAAAACAACATCATACAAGCGGCTGACGCAACCATGCCAAAAACTACCCACAAAGCCAGATACTCCTTCTTTCCCCCCAGCAGAACCAAAAGTCTACTCATCTGCTACCACAACAGGTTCTCCCGCAACCTTCACATATACAAACAGGAAAACACAGACCTCACTATACTAAAAAAACACATACTCAACAGCCTAGACCTCGACCATGCTAACCGCTGGAAGAAACTCATACAAAAAGACTGAACTATAGAGGAAAACAACTCCACAACAATTCTGGAACTTCATAACAAGGATCTAGGGCAACTCCTCTTCTGTTTTTACAGACCTCATTCATAACAGTCAAATTTCACTGACCCTTCAGAACTAGTAGACATATTCAAACAACACTGGCAGGACACCTTCAACCATCATAGTCCCCCGCCCCTACAGCCAACAGCAATACACAACATTAAGCACAAAATTTTACTATAAAAATTTTTCCTAGACAAATTTAATTTATATAAGAAGAAACTTCTGTTGGGATACATCGTGTTCAAATATTAATAAAATTTTAAGTGTTCATTATACACATTAAACTGTGCAGTTATTAGGGATCACTTAGACTGTCTTCTACAGTCGCAGTTGTTAGAGAGTGGGGGGACACTTAGTTACTGTGTACTGTGTTCTGAGGTCTGTGGTTGTCACAGAAACTCACCTTTCAATAGGAGTTTCTTGCAAGTGTTTTGGTCACGCAGGTGTTTCTTGTTGTTGGTGTTTTGGTCAGGTGGCCACATTGCACTAAGCATAGAGCCAGCAGGTGGTCACAGAGTACTTAATCCCAGTGTCTTCATGCACTAAGCAGGATCCCAGTGACGTCATGCACTAAGCAGGACCTCAGTGACGTCATGCACTAAGCAGGATCCCTGTGACGGCATGCACTAAATAGGACCTCAGTGACGTCATGCACTAAGCATTACCCCAGTAACGGCATGCACTAAGCATGACCCCATGCACTAAAGAGAACCCCCAGTGACGTCAATGCACTAAGCAAAACCCCAGTAACGGCATGCATTATGCAAGACCCAAGTAACGTCATGCACTAAAGAGGACCCCAGTGACGCCATGCACTAAGCAGGACCCCAGTGACGTCATGCACCAATCAGGACCCCAGTGACGTCATGCACTTAGCAGAACCCCAGTGACGACATGCACTAAGCAGGACCCCAGTGACGTCATGCACTAAGCAGGACCCCAGTGACGTCATGCACTAAGCAGAACACCAATGACGTCATGCACTAAGCAGGACCCCTCGTGAATGTGGGGACCCTGACATGTGAATGGACTCACTGCTCTGTGCAGTGATCATTGTAAGGCACAGTTAAACACCTGCTTTCTGGTTGTTTCTTGAATTCAATAACAATATCTCAATATTTCTGCACTGTGTTGATGCAGTGTGCACTGCATCTGCAAAACCTGCATCCAGTTACAGGATAAGGATTTGGGATAGGACTGGGAAAATTGGGGGGGGGGGGAATGGAAGGAAGGAATGGTGCCCAGTAGCGAAGTGATCCCCACTTACTGACGACTGTGACAGTGGCCTAAGAATATGGCACACAAAGGGGATATTAATAATGTATTCAAAATATCAACACAATTTCTGTTAGAATGAAACAAAAAAAAATTCAATTAAACAATTACCCATTAAATCGGTATAGAAAACCACGACCATATGTGTGCAGGATATTAATAATTATTACCTTTTAAATATGATTAGGTAATGACAAAAAAATATTTTATTATAAAATTTTTAAATTAGTATAAAATAACAAAATTATGATTATTTTTTTAATTATATAAACACATCTATAAATTTCACATAAAATTTTACTGTATTTATTTTCTGTAATATTTTTTATTTATATAAAAAGACACTTAATTGACCTATATTAATACTGTATAATTTTAAAATTTTGAGTACACAAAGCACCCATGAAACTTTGCTGTCGGCGGCGGGCTGGGATCATATATCTACTGTGTAATACGGTGATCATCGCATATGTTACTGTTTGGGATATTTGGCTACTGTGTACCCTGTTCTGAGGCCAGTAGTTGTCAAAATTTAACCATTCAACAGGTGATTTTTAATGTTAGTGTTACGGTCAGGTGGCCACAGAGCAGTAAGCCTAGAGCCAGCAGGTGGCCACAGAGCAGTAAGCCTAGAGCCAGCACGTGGCCACAGAGCAGTAAGCCTAGAGCCAGCAGGTGGCCACAGCAGTAAGCCTAGAGCCAGCAGGTGGCCACAGAGCAGTAAGCCTAGAGCCAGCAGGTGGCCACAGAGCAGTAAGCCTAGAGCCAGCAGGTGGCCACAGAGCAGTAAGCCTAGAGCCAGCAGGGCGCCACAGAGCAGTAAGCCTAGAGCCAGCAGGTGGCCACAGAGCAGTAAGCCTAGAGCCAGCAGGTGGCCACAGAGCAGTAAGTCTAGAGAGCCGGGAGCAGCCCGGCCGAGTGGACAGCACGCGGGACTTGTGATCCTGTGGTCCTGGGTTCGATCCCAGGCGCCGGCGAGAAACAATGGGCAGAGTTTCTTTCACCCTATGCCCCTGTTACCTAGCAGTAAAATAGGTACCTGGGTGTTAGTCAGCTGTCACGGGCTGCTTCCTGGGTGTCTAGGCCTGGTCGAGGACCGGGCCGCGGGGACACTAAAAAGTCCCGAAATCATCTCAAGATAACCTCAAGATAGAGGCAGTAAGTAGCCACAGAGCAGTAAGCCTAGAGTCACCAGGTGGCCACAGAGCACTAAGCCTAGAGCCAGCAGGTGGCCACAGAGCAGTAAGCCTAGAGCCAGCAGGTGGCCACAAGGAGAAAGAACAGCCTTGATATTTAATTCCAAATTACACTATTGCACTTATATTAATAACTCAGATTCGTCATTTAACGGAGACTCAGTGTAATAAGGGCACCCTAACATCATCTCATGTAAATGCTGATTTAATGTTTTCCCAACTATATTTACAGCCACTGTTTGATGGGGAGAAAATGCAAAAGTTTGTAGAGAGGAGAGGGAGAGAGGAAGAGAGGGTGATGGGGAGGAAAGGAAGGGGGAAGATGAAGGGAAAAGGGATAATGATTCGGACTGCTACAGATAAAGGTTTTCAGCAATGTCGTTTACATTTCCTTCTCTATACATTTACCTAAATCTCTGTTTCGTGACATTGTATACATTTTTACAGCGATGCATGAATTTACACATGGAAACAGTGTTTGGCCCTGGGTAATATATATATATATATATATATATATATATATATATATATATATATATATATATATATATATATATATATATATGTCGTACCTAATAGCCAGAACTCACTTTTCAGCCTACTATTCAAGGCCCGATTTGCCTAATAAGCCAAGTTTTCCTGAATTAATATATTTACTATAATTTTTTTCTTATGAAATGATAAAGCAACCCTTTTCTCTATGTATGAGGTCAATTTTTTTTTATTGGAGTTAAAATTAACGTAGATATATGACCGAACCTAACCAACCCTACCTAACCTAACCTAACCAATATTTATAGGTAAGGTTAGGTTAGGTAGCCAAAAAAAGCTAGGTTAGGTTAGGTTAGGTAGGTTAGGTAGACGAAAAAACATTAATTCATGAAAACTTGGCTTATTAGGCAAATCGGGCCTTGAATAGTAGGCTGAGAAGTGCGTTCTGGCTATTAGGTACGACATATATATATATATGCAATTGACGATCACAAAACACTGATCATTTTATGCGGAAAATCCACAGAGAAATATGAAATGAGGTGAACGTTTCGGCTTTGTTAAAGCCTTTGTCAACACCAGACTGACTAAGGAGAAGGGAGAAGGGGGGAAGATATATAGGCCGACACCTGACTAACCCATCCCTAGGGTTGGTCAGGTGTAATTAACCAAAAACAGGTAAAGCTAAGCTTAGAATGGTCAAAGAGGATTAAGCGGTCAGAGAATAAGGATGAAAGATTAAA
Organism: Procambarus clarkii; assembly: GCF_040958095.1. NCBI lineage: Eukaryota > Metazoa > Arthropoda > Malacostraca > Decapoda > Cambaridae > Procambarus > Procambarus clarkii. The sequence continues at coordinate 7,379,143 of NC_091208.1, forward strand.
GAAAAGCCTCATGAACACACAATATATGAATATACAATTATAATGAGACATTGTAAGCCTCTCTATCAGAGTTGTTTCCTAAACTGTTGTGCAATATTATAACTTAAAAATGGATCAAGTTTGTACATTCCAGTACTAACATTAAGAAGATTTGGACACTGACTGATTAGAGCAGACTCAATCAAATTCCGTTCCACGAAATCCCCACAATTGGTAATGCTTTTTGACCCATTCCAGTTAATATTGTGATCGCATAAACTCGTATGTAGATACAATGCATTAGACGTTTGGGCAGTTCTAATACTATAAGCATGTTGTGACAACCGCAATTGTAAGGACTTTCCTGTTTGTCCAAGGTACACAGAATCACAATTTGTACAGCAGGTTGTGTGTATTCGATTCCCTGCAATGATTGTGATTCTGTGTACCTTGGACAAACAGGAAAGTCCTTACAATTGCGGTTGTCACAACATGCTTATAGTATTAGAACTGCCCAAACGTCTAATGCATTGTATCTACATACGAGTTTATGCGATCACAATATTAACTGGAATGGGGCAAAAAGCATTACCAATTGTGGGGATTTCGTGGAACGGAATTTGATTGAGTCTGCTCTAATCAGTCAGTGTCCAAATCTTCTTAATGTTAGTACTGGAATGTACAAACTTGATCCATTTTTAAGTTATAATATTGCACAACAGTTTAAGAAACAACTCTGATAGAGAGGCTTACAATGTCTCATTATAATTGTATATTCATATATTGTGTGTTCATGAGGCTTTTCTTTAATCTTTCATCCATATTCTCTGACCGCTTAATCCTCTTTGACCATTCTAAGCTTAGCTTTACCTGTTTTTGGTTAATTACACCTGACCAACCCTAGGGATGGGTTAGTCAGGTGTCGGCCTATATATCTTCCCCCTTCTCCCTTCTCCTTAGTCAGTCTGGTGTTGACAAAGGCTTTAACAAAGCCGAAACGTTCACCTCATTTCATATTTCTCTGTGGATTTTCCGCATATATATATATATATATATATATATATATATATATATATATATATATATATATATATATATATATTATATATATATATATATATATATATATATATATATATATATATATATATATATATATATATATATATATATATATATATATATATATATATATATATATATATATATATTGATTGTTTATGCCTCCACAATCTAGAAAATGGTTATTATTTTTCAGCAACTTGCCTTAGATCTTAGGGAAGATGTCACGGGCAAAGATCAAAGGCAAGTTTTAAGATTTGAAGGTAATATTATTAAATTTTTTCCTACAATGGAGGCATAACAAATTTGAAAACAATACACACTCAGCTAGTCTTCCCAAGGCTTCCCAACGTCAGCCACAACATAACCATAACCAGGCACTGCATCACCAACCTCAACAAGGCCCTGAACAACATCAACACCAGCCTCCACACCCTCAGCCACAACATAACCATAACCAGGCACTGCATCACCAACCTCAACAAGGCCCTGAACAACATCAACACCAGCCTCCACACCCTCAGCCACAACATAACCATAACCAGGCACTGCATCACCAACCTCAACAAGGCCCTGAACAACATCAACACCAGCCTCCACACCCTCAGCCACAACATAACCATAACCAGGCACATCATCACCAACCTCAACAAGGCCCTGAACAACATCAACACCAGCCTCCACACCCTCAGCCACAACATAACCATAACCAGGCACTGCATCACCAACCTCAACAAGGCTCTGAACAACATCAACACCAGCCTCCACACCCTCAGCCACAACATAACCATAACCAGGCACTGCATCACCAACCTCAACAAGGCTCTGAACAACATAACACCAGCCCCCACACCCTCAGCCACAACATAACCATAACCAGGCACTGCATCCAATTGCAGGATAAGGATTAGGGATTGGACGGGGGGAGGAAGAAATGGTACCCAGCAGCTAAGTGATCCTTATTTACTGACAACTTTGACAATGACCTAAGAATACGGTAGACAATGGGAATATAGATAAGCCATTCAAAATATCAACATAAAATTTATGGTAAAATGAAACAAAATAGTTTTGAATATAAAAGTTAATCATAAAAATATATAGAAAACCACGACAGTTCGAGGATGTATATGTGAGAGGATGAGCAAGATATTAATATTTATTTGTTAATAAATGCAAATACTGTGTAATATGAAAAAAATTCATATATAAAATATAACTAAAAATATAAAATTAAATAAAGTAAATTTAAAGGCTTTAAAACTTGTTAAAAGCTTTATTAATTTTAGCACAAAACTTTACGGTTTATATTTAAAGTAAAAATTTCAAATTTATATACGAAGAAACTTCAGTTAAATTATGGAAAACTAAATATGATAAAATTTTGAGTATAAAATATACACATTAACTTATTCAGTAATTAGGGATCACTAAGTGACTGTCTATTGCAGTAGTCTTCGCGATTGTTAGAGAGTGGAGGACACTTGGCTACTGTGTACCGTGTTCTAAGGCCAGTGGTTCTCACAGAAACTCACTTTTTAACAGTTGTTTCTTGTGATTTGTGTTTTGTTAAGGTGGTCACATTGCACTAAGCATAGAGCCAACAGGTGGTCACAGAGTACTTAATCCCAGTGACGTCATGCACTAAACAGGACCCGTGACGTCATGCACTAAGCAGAACCCCAGGGACGTCATGCACTAAGTAGGACCCTAGTGACGTCATGCACTAAGCAGGGTCCCAGTGACGTCATACACTAAGCAGGACCCCAGTGACGTCACGCACTAAGCAGAACCCCAGTGACGTCACGCACTAAGCAGAACCCCAGTGACGTCACACACTAAGCTAGACTCCAGTGACGTCATGCACTAAGCAGGACCCCAGCGACGTCATACACTAAGCAGAACCCCAGTGACGTCATACACTAAGCAGGACCCCTGTGACGTCATGCACTAAGCAGGACCACAGTGACGTCAAGCACTAAGCAGGACACCAGTGATGTCATGCATAAAACTGGACCCGAGTTACGTCATGCACTAAGAAATACCCCAGTGACGTCACGCGCTAAGCAGAACCCCAGTGACGTCATGCACTAAGCAGGACCCCAGTGACGTCACGCACTAAGCAGAACCCCAATGACGTCAGGCACAAAGGAGGACCCCAGTGACGTCATGCTCTAAGCAGAACCCCAGTGACGTCACGCACTAAGCAAGACTCCAGAGACATCATGCACTAAGCAGGACCCCAGTGACGTCATGCATTAAGCAGGACCCCAGTGACGTCATGCACTAAGCAGGACCCCAGTGATGTCATGCATAAAACAGGACCCGAGTGACGTCATGCACTAAGCACAACCCCAGTGACGTCACGCACTAAGCAGAATCCCAGTGACGTCATGCACAAAGCAGGACCCCAGTGACGTCATGCACTAAGCAGAACCCCAGCGAAGTCATGCACTAAACCGGACCCCAGTGATGTCATGCACAAAACAGAAACCGAGTGACGTCATGCACTAAGCAGGACCCCAGTGACGTCACGCACTAAGCAGAACCAAAGTGACGTCACGCACTAAACAGGACCACAGTGACGTCATGCACTAAGCAAGACCCCAGTGACGTCTTGCACTAGGCAGAACCTCAGTGACGTCATGCATTAAGTAGGACCCCAGTAACGTCATGCACTAAGCAGGACCCCAGTGACGCCATATACTAAGCAGGACCACACTGACGTCACGCACTAAGCAGAACCCCAGTGACGTCATGCACTAAGCAGAACCCCAGAGACTTCATGCACTAAACAGGACCCCAGTGACGTCATGCACTAAGCAGGACCCCAGTGACGTCTTGCACTAACCAGGACCCTAGTGACGTCATGCACTAAGCAGGACCCAAGTGACGTCATTCACTAAGCGGGACCCCAGTGACGTCATGCACAAAGCAGGACCCCAGTGACGTCATGCACTGAGTAGGACCCCAGCGACGTCATGTACTAAGCAAAACCCCAGTGACGTCATGTACTAAGCAGGACCCCAGTGTCGTCCTGCACTAAGTAGGAACTCAGTGACGTCATGCACAAAACAGGACCACAGTTACGTCATGTACTAAGCAGGATCCCAGTGAAGTCATGCACTAAGCAGGACCACAGTGACGTCATGCACTAAACAGGTCCTCTGTGACGTCGTGCACTAAGCAGGATCCCAGCGACGTTATGCACTAAGCAGAACCTCTGTGATGTCATGCACTAAGCAGGACCACGGTGACGTCATGTACCAAGCAAGACCCAGTGACGTCATGCACTAACCACGATCCCAATGACGTCATAGATTAAGCAGGACTCCAGTGACGTCATGCACTAAGCAGGACTTAAGTGACGTCATGCACTAAGCACGATTCCAGTGACGTCATAGATTAAGCAGGACTCCAGTGACGTCATGCACTAAGCAAGGACCCAGTGACGTCATGCATTAAACAGGACCCCAGTGACGTCAAGCATTAAACAGGACCCCAGTAACGTCATGTACTAAGCAGGACCCCAGTAACGTCATGCACTAAGCAGGACCCCAGTGACGTCATGCACTAAGCATGAGAAAAGTGACGTCATGCACTAAGCATTACTCCAGTGATGTCAAGCACTAAGCAGGACCCTAGTGACGTCATTCACTAAGGAGGACCCTAGTGATGTCATGGACTAAGCAGGACCCCAGTGACGCCATGCACTAAGCAGGACCCAGTGACTTCATGCACTAAGCAGGACCCCAGTGACTTCATGCACTAAGCAGGACCCCAGTGACGTTATATACTTAGCAGGACCCCTGTGACGTCATGCACTAAGCAGGACCCAAGTGTGTCATGAACTAAAAAGGACCCCAGAGACGTCAAGCACTAAGCAGGACCCGTGACGTCATGCACTAAGCATGACCCCATTGACGTCATGCACTAAGCAGGACCCTATTGACGTCATGCACTAAGCAGGACCCCAGTGACGTCATGCACTAAGTAGGATCCCAGTGATGTCAAGCACTAAGCAGGACCCTAGTGACGTCATGCACTAAGCAGGACCCCAGTGACGTCATTCACTAAGCAGGACCCCAGTGACGTCATGCACTAAGCAGTACCCCTGTGACGTCATGCACTAAGCAGGACTCCTCATGAATGTGAGGACCCTGACATGCGAATGGATGCATTGCTTTTTGCAGTGATCATTGTAAGGCACTGTTAAACACCAGCTAGGCGGTGAATGGCGTAAATGTGTAAACATCAGTCAGGAGGAGGAGGGGTGATGTCTCCATGACAACGGCGTCGCAATCTTCCCTTTAACCGGTAATTAAATACTACATAACAAATGAATGAGGAAGAAATGTCCAAAATCTGAACAATGTTGCAGTTTAACAAGTAAGAAGACGTGTTGCAACATCATCATGATTCCTAACTCCATGACCCAAGCATTAGGATATGTTGCAATATCATCAATTTTCTAAACTAAATGACCAAGTATTATGATATGTTGCAACATCAAGGTTCTAAACTCTATGATCCAAGAATTAGGATGTGTTGCAATATCATCATGCTTCTGAACTCCTTTATTAGTTTAGAATACTATTGCATTATAAATATTGAATTCCACTAGTCTGCACCCGGGGCTGAGTGCATGGGCATGTTATCAATTTCCCTTACAAAATCTGTCTCGCTCGTGTTGATATCAATTATATTTACAGTGGTTTGGAAATCACGCATAATGATGGATTGCGGATCTTCCACTTTCATGTTGTTTATTGTAGTGATTATTGTTATAACCATAACCAGGCACTGCATCACCAACCTCAACAAGGCCCTGAACAACATCAACACCAGCCTCCACACCCTCAGCCACAACATAACCATAACCAGGCACTGCACCACCAACCTCAACAAGGCCCTGAACACCATTAACACCAGCCTCCACACCCTCAGCCACAACATAACCATAACCAGGCACTGCATCACCAACCTCAACAAGGCCCTGAACAACATCAACACCAGCCTCCACACCCTCAGCCACAACATAACCATAACCAGGCACTGCATCACCAACCCCAACAAGGGCCTGAACAACATCAACACCAGCCTCCCCACCCTCAGCCACAACATAACCATAACCAGGCACTGCATCCAATATCAGGATAAAGATTAGGGACTAGACGGGGTGAAGGAAGGAATGATGCCCAGTAGCTAAGTGATCCCCACTTACTGACGACTGTGACAGTGGCCTAAGAATACGGTACACAAAGGGGATATTAATAGGGTATTCAAAGTATCTACACCAAATTTCTAGTGGAATAAAACATAAAAAATTGTGAACATAAAAGTCACCCATGAAGGCGGTATAGAAAACAACGAAAAGACGACCGACTCAGATTAGGAGAAAAAGAAAAATAATAATATTTATTACTTCTCGAATACAATTAGTTTATAACATGCAAATATTTTTGGAATTACAATTTTTTTATTGTTATAATAATAAAATATTTTGTTTATGTTTTTAAAAGATTTAAAAAATTTAACATAAAACCTTTTTTTGAGTTTATATTACTTAATATTTTTTTTTATTTATATACAAGAAACTTTTAAATATATTACAAACAAGCTTTATCCCCTGTTAAATTTTGAGTATACATAACAAGATAAATTTATCTCTTTAAGCATTAATGAGTAAGCATCACCTAACTACTGTGTACTACAGTTGTTAGTGTAGTATAACACTTACTGTGTACCCCGTTCTAAGGCCAGTGGTAATCGCAGAAACTCGTGTTTCAATAGATTGTTGTTGGTGTTTTGTCATGCTGTTGTTTGGTCAGGTGGCCACATAGCAGTAAGCCTTGAGCCAGCAGGTGATTACAGTGTACTTAATCCCAGTGACGTCATGCACTGAGCAGGTCCCCCAGTGACGTCATGCACTAAGCTGGACCCAAGTGACGTCATGCACTAAGCAGAACCCCAGTGACGTCATGCACTAAGCAGGACCCCAGTGACGTCATGCACCAAGCAGGACCCCAGTGACGTCATGCACCAAGCAGGACCCCAGTGACGTCATGCACTAAGCAGGACCCCTCATGAATGTGACGACTCTGACATGTAAATGGACTCACTGCTCTGTGCAGTGATCATTGTAAGGCACTGTTAAACATCTGCTTTCTGGATGTTTCTTGAATTCAATAGCAATATCTCAATATTTCTGCACTGTGTTGATGCAGTGTGCACTGCATCTGCAGGCACTGCATCCAGTTACAGGATAAGGATTTGGGATAGGACTGTGATGGTTGGGGGGGAGGGGGAGGGAAGGAAGGAATGGTGCCCAGTAGCTAAGTGATCCCCACTTACTGACGACTGTGACAGTGGCCTAAGAATACGGTACACAAAGGGGATATTAATAAGGTATTCAAAATATCAACACAATTTCTGTTAAAATGAAAAATACAAAAATTCAATATAATATTTACCCATTAAGTCGGTATAGAAAACCACGACCATATATGTGCAGGATATTAATAATCATTACTTCTTAAATATAACTAGTTAATGACAACAAATTATTTCAATATTAAAGTTTGAAAACTAATATTAAATTAAAAATGAACTAAAATTATTTTTTAAACTTTAAAAGCACATTTTTAAATTTTAACATATCATTTTATTTAGTTTAATTTCTGTAAATGTTCATTAATTAAATAAAGAAACTTATGAAACGTTTGCAGAAATATTATTTAAATTTTGAGTGCACTTGGCACCTATGAAACTTTGCTGTTGGCAGCGTGCTGAGATCATACAGCTGCCATGTAATACGGTGATCGTCGCATTTGTTAGTGTTGGGGACATTTAGCTACGGTGTACCGTGTTCTGTGGCCAGTAGTTGTCAAAGAATTTAACCATTGAACAGGTGATTATTAATGTTAGTGTTACGGTCAGGTGGCCACTGAGCAGTAAGCCTGGAGCCAGCAGGTGGCCACAGAGCAGTAAGCCTAGAGCCAGCAGGTGGTCACAGAGCACTAAGCCTAGAGCCAGCAGGTGGCCACAGAGCAGTAAGCCTAGAGCCAGCAGGTGGCCACAAGGAAAGAGAACAGCCTTGATATATAATGATAAATTACACTATTGCACTTATATTAATTACTCAGGTTCGTCATTTAACAGAGACTCGGTGTAATAAGGGCACCCTAACATCATCTCATGTAAATGCTGATTTAATGTTTTCCCAACTATATTGACAGCTCTTGTTTGGTGGTGAGAAAATGCAAAAGTATGTAAAGAAGAGAGGGAGGGGAAGAATAGAGGGATAGAGGAAGAGAGGGAGGGAGGGAGGGATGGAAGGAGAAGATAAAGGGAAAAGGGATAATGATTCGGACTGCTACAGATAAAGTCTTTCAGCAATGACTTTTACATTTCCTTGTCTTTACATTTTCCTAAATCTTTGTTTTTGACATTGTAAACATTTTTACAGCAATATATAAATTTATACAATGAAACAGTGTTTGGCCCTGGATAATATAAACTATTTTTAATTGCTTATGCCTCCAAAATTTAGAAAATGGTTATTATTTTTTAGAGACTTGCCTTAGAGAACTTAGGAAAGATGACTAGGGCAAAGATCTAAGGCAAGTTTTAAGGCATTAAGGTAATAAAATCCATTTTTCCCAACATAGGAGGCATAACAAATTTGAAAACAATACACACTCAGCTACTCTTCCGAACGCTTCCCAACGTCAAGAAACTGTCGTTCCAAAGTGCCCTTATCCTAACCTACCAGAAGACCCAAAAGAGAAAACGCGACATTATGTCATTTTCGCGAGTCGCCTCTATTTTCTGGTACGATTATTTTTGGACTTAGGTAGACCATACGTCAAAATGCGACGTTCTATTAGGAGGACGGCTTGACACGCTACCCAGGGGAAATGGCTGTAATGTTAAAGTGTATTATGTAATAAAGTTGGTGTCAGGCTCTGTATTTTAATGAATTATTTCCGTTAAACACGACGGTGTAAAGTAGAACAACTTCACAGTACTCAGTGACACATTTAGGGCCACGTGACCAAGCACTGACAGTGAGAGGAGACCAGTGACGTCATGCACTAAGCAGGACCCCAGTGACGTCATGCACTAAGCAGAACCCCTGTGATGTCATGCACTAAGCAGGACCCCAGTGACGTTATGCTCTAAGCAGGACCCCCAGTGATGTCATGCACTAAGCAGGACCCCAGTGACGTCATGCAGTAAGCAGGACTCCTCATGAATGTGAGGACTCTGACATGTGAATGGATTCACTACTGTAAGGCACTGTTAAACACCTGCTTTCTGGTTGTTTCTTTTAATTCGGTGAATGGCGTAAATGTGTAAACATCAGTCAGGAGGAGGAGGGGTGATATCTCCATGACAACGGCGTCGCAATCTTCCCTTTAACCGGTATTTAAATACTACATAACAGTGAATGAGAAAGATATGTCCAACATCCAAACAATGTTGCAGTGTAACAAGTAGGAAGATGTGTTGCAACATCATCATGCATCATAACTCTTTGACCCAAGTATTAGGATATGTTGCAACATCATGCTTCTAAACTCAATGACGCAAGTATTGAGATATGTTGCAACATCATCATGCTTCTAAACTCAATGACGCAGGTATTCGGATGTCTTGCAACATCATCTATCGTCAAGGTTCTAAACTCTATCACCAAGTATTAGAATACGTTGCAACATCATTATGCTTCAAAACTTTATGACGCAAGTATTTTAATGTGGTGCAACATCATCATACATCTAAACTCTATGATCAAGTATTAGAATTTGTTGCCACATCATCAATTTTCTAAACTCTATGACCGTCGGAAAACCCGACACCATTAAATAATATTCAACAGGCAGATAATATTGCTGCTGTGTTGTACACACAGAAAATACCTTAGAAATACCTTGTACCTTAGAAAATGTAGCTTGCAGTGGAATTTTCCGTCAATAGAAAACGGGATATCATTGCCACGTACTATTATAAATTCACCAACTATTTTGTTGGAATTATTTTTAAATACATTAGTCTTTGGACTTTTACCATCATAAAACATCTTATTTGAATTAACTTAATTATCAGTATCAAACTAGAGTAAATGTGACCCTTCTATCAATTATTGACATCTGGACAGTAAGCCAGCAGCGTCAGTGAGTGGTGAAGTGGGCAGCCATTGTTGTTAGACCAGAGTCGTGGAGCAAATTCAGCTCCTATAAATTCTCTTGCACGAAGTGTTATGGAGATCAGAGTAGTGATCTGCCATCATCAACACGCTGTCATCAACCACAAGGGAAGTGTCTTTCCGAAACCCATTTATCTAATCATTTTTGGCCATTAATGTTAAGTAGATATTGGGCGGACCGGTGAGAACACAAATAATCAACTCAATAAAGGTAATTAAGCCTTGGTCCTTATCGTGTCTATTTTACACTGTTTTCTCTGATATAGCTATCATATATTAGGATTCCAGCTTGACAGCTAGTGCCCTTTGACAGGAACAAGAAGAGGAAGCAAGACTTGATACATCAGTTACTGGGTGATGGAAACTAGCCTCAATCGAGGATAATTTGGTGTCTACATCCTAGTTAAACCTGGTGGACTAAGCCTGCTGTACAATAAGATAAGGAACCTCCAATGTATACTAATATATGTAGTTAATCCTGTAGTTTGATTGGCTGCGTATATATAAATTTAATATAAACCCCCCTAATGTGTAAGGACCGATTTGTGAGATTATTGCAGAAATACAGTCCACTCATCATCATACCAATTGCTATCGAAACATAAATTAACGTAAATATAAATTCTATATAAATTCATATAAATTAAATATAAATCTCACAAGTCGGTTCCCACAATGATCCAAATATTAGCACTTTGGCGTACCCCGCCCGCCACCCCTCAACTGTGGATATGTTGCAACTTCATCATGCTTCTATAACTCATATTTTAGTTTAGAATATAGGTTAGAAAAATATTTCATTATAAATATTGAATTCCATGAGTCTGGACATAAGACTGAGCGCATGGTCATGTTGACAATTTCTCTTGCAAAATCTTCCTCGCTCGTGTTGATATCAATTATATTTACAGGGGTTTGGATATCACGCATAAAGACGTTGTCCGGATCTTTCACTTAAATGCTGTTTATTGTAGTGCTTATTGTTATAACATAACCAGACACTGCATCACCAACCTCAACAAGGCCTTGAACAACGTTAACACCAGCCTCCAAACCCTCAGCAACAACATAACCATAACCAGGCACTGCATCACCAACCTCAACAAGGCCCTGAACAACATCAACACCAGCCTCCACACCCTTAGCCCCAACATAACCATAACCAGGCCCTGCATCACCAACCTCAACAAGGCCCTGAACAACATCAACACCAGCCTCCAAACCCTCAGCCACAACATAACCATAACCAGGCACTGCATCACCAACCTCAACAAGGCCCTGAACAACATCAACACCAGCCTCCACACCCTCAGCCACAATATAACCATAACCAGGTACTGCATCACCAACCTCAACAAGGCTCTGAACAACATCAACACCAGCCTCCACACCCTCAGCCACAACATAACCATAACCAGGCACTGCATCACCAACCTCAACAAGGCCCTGAACAACATCAACACCAGCCTCCACACCCTCAGCCACAACATCACCATAACCAGGCACTGCATCACCAACCTCAACAAGGCCCTGAACAACATCAACACCAGCCTCCTCACCCTCAGCCACAACATCACCATAACCAAGCACTATATCCACTTGCAGGATAAGGATTAGGGATTGGACGGAGGGAGGAAGGAATGGTGCCCAGTAGCTAAGTGATCCCTACTTACTGACAACTGTGACAATGGCCTTAGAATATTAATAAGGTATTCAAAGTATCAACACAAAATTTCTGTTGGAATGAAACATAATTTTTTTAGTACAAGAGTTAATCATTAAAAAGGTATAGAAAACCACGACTATTCGACCATGTGAGTGTGGAGGAAAGAACAAAATTATTATATTTATTAGTTTTTAAATACAAAAATTAAGCGTTTATATATATCTTAATAAAAAAGTTTGCTGGTTTTAATAATACTAAAGGATTGTGGGACATTTTTTAAGTTGTTCAAAAATTAATGAATTTTAGCACAAAATTTTTTACATAAAATTTTGTAAACAAACAAAATTTATATAGAAGAAACTTTGGGTACAATTCACTACTTGTATAACTTTCCAAAAATTTACAGTGTACATATTACACTTTGAACTATTGAGTGCATACTATGGTAGTCGTCACATTATTAGAGTGGGTGACACTGCCCTACTGTGTACCGTGTTCTGAAGCCAGTAGTTGTCTCAGAAACTCTTTTCCACAGGTATTTCTTGTTGTTAGTGTTTTGTTCAGATGGGCACAGTGTACTTAATCCCAGTGACGTCATGCACTAAGCAGGACTCCAGTGACGTCATGCAATAAGCAGGACTACAGTGACGTCATGCAATAAGCATGACCCCAGTGACGTCATGCAATAAGCATGACCCTAGTGACGTCATGCACTAAACAGGACACCAGTGACGCCATGCACTAAGCAGGACCCCAGAGACGTCATGCACTAAGCAGGACCCCAGAGACGTCATGCACTAAACAGGACCTAAGTGACGTCATCAACAAAGCAGGACCCCAGTGACGTCATGCTCTAAGCCGAGCCCCAGTGACGTCATGCAATAAGCAGGACCCCAGTAACATCATGCAATAAGCAGGACCCCAGTGACATATACTAAGCAGGACCTAATAGACATCATGCACTAAGCAGGACCTAATAGACATCATGCACTAAGCAGGACCTAAGTGACGTCATGCACTAAACAGGACCACAGTGACGTCATGCACTAAGGAGCACCCCTGTGACGTCATGCACTAAGCAGGATCTAAGTGACGTCATGCACTAAACAGGACCACAGTGACGTCATACACCAAGGAGGACCCCAGTGATGTCATGAACTAAGGAGGACCCGTGACGTCATGCACTAAGCAGGACCCCTGTTACGTCATGCACTAAGCAGGACCCCTGTGACGTCATGCACTAAGTAGGACTCCAGTGACGTCATGCACTAAGCAGAACCCCAGTGACGTCATGCACTAAGCCAAGCCCCAGTGACGTCACGCACTATGCAGGACCCCAGTGACGTCATGCACTAACCAGGACCCCAGTGACGTCATGCACTAAGCAAGACCCCAGTGACATCATGCACTAAGCAGGACCTAATAGACATCATGCACTAAGCAGGTCCACAGTGACGTCATGGACTAAGCAGGACCGAAGTGACGTCATGGACTAAGCAGGACCGAAGTGACGTCATGCACTAAGCAGGTCCTCAGTGACGTCATCCACTAAGTAGGAACGCAGTGACGTCATGCACTAAGCAGGACCCCAGCGACGTCATACACTAAGCAGAACCCCAGTGACGTCATACACTAAGCAGGACCCCTGTGACGTCATGCACTAAGCAGGACCACAGTGACGTCAAGCACTAAGCAGGACACGAGTGATGTCATGCATAAAACTGGACCCGAGTTACGTCATGCACTACGATATACCCCAGTGACGTCACGCGCTAAGCAGAACCCCAGTGACGTCATGCACTAAACAGGACCCCAGTGACGTCATGCACTAAGCAGGACCCCAGGGACGTCATGCACTAAGCAGGATCCCAGTGATGTCACGCACTAAGCAGAACCCCAGTGACGTCATGCACAAAGCAGGACCCCAGTGACGTCATGCTCTAAGCAGAACCCCAGTGATGTCACGCACTAAGCAAGACTCCAGAGACTTCATGCACTAAGCAGGACCCCAGTGACGTCATGCACTAAGCAGGACCCCAGTGACGTCATGCACTAAGCAGGACCCTAGTGACGTCATGCACTAAGCAGGACCCAAGTGACGTCATTCACTAAGCAGGACCCCAGTGACGTCATGCACAAAGCAGGACCCCAGTGACGTCATGCACAGAGTAGGGCCCCAGTGACGTCATGTACTAAGCAAAACCCCAGTGACGTTATGTACTAAGCAGGACCACAGTGTCGTCCTGCACTAAGTAGGAACTCAGTGACGTCGTGCACTAAGCAGGACCACAGTTACGTCACGCACTAAGCAGAACCCCAGTGACGTCATGCACAAAGCAGGACCCCAGTGACGTCATGCTCTAAGCAGAACCCCAGTGATGTCACGCACTAAGCAAGACTCCAGAGACTTCATGCACTAAGCAGGACCCCAGTGACGTCATGCATTAAGCAGGACCCCAGTGACGTCATGCACTAAGCAGGACCCCAGTGTTGTCATGCACAAAACAGGACCCGAGTGACGTCATGCACTAAGCACAACCCCAGTGACGTCACGCACTAAGCAGAATCCCAGTGACGTCATGTACAAAGCAGGACCCCAGTGACGTCATGCACTAAGCAGAACCCCAGCGAAGTCATGCACTAAACCGGACCCCAGTGATGTCATGCACAAAACAGAAACCGAGTGACGTCATGCACTAAGCAGGACCCCAGTGACGTCACGCACTAAGCAGAACCGAAGTGACGTCACGCACTAAACAGGACCACAGTGACGACATGCACTAAGCAAGACCCCAGTGACGTCATGCACTTGGCAGAACCCCAGTGACGTCATGCACTAAGCAGGGCCCCAGTGACGTCAGGTACTAAGCAGGACCACACTGACGTCACGCACTAAGCAGAACCCCAGCGGCGTCATGCACTAAGCAGGACCCAGTGACGTCATGCACTAAGCAGGACCCTAGTGACGTCATGCACTAAGCAGGACCCAAGTGACGTCATTCACTAAGCAGGACCCCAGTGACGTCATGCACAAAGCAGGACCCCAGTGACGTCATGCACTGAATAGGGCCCCAGTGACGTCATGTACTAAGCAAAACCCCAGTGACGTCATGTACTAAGCAGGACCCCAGTGTCGTCCTGCACTAAGTAGGAACTCAGTGACGTCGTGCACTAAGCAGGACCACAGTTACGTCATGTACTAAGCAGGATCCCAGTGAAGTCATGCACTACGCAGGACCACAGTGACGTCATGCACTAAACAGGACCTCTGTGACGTCGTGCACTAAGCAGGATCCCAGCGACGTTATGCACTAAGCAGAACCTCTGTGATGTCATGCACTAAGCTGTACCACATTGACGTCATGCACCAAGCAAGACCAAGTGACGTCATGCACTAACCACGATCCCAATGACGTCATAGATTAAGCAGGACTCCAGTGACGTCATGCACTAAGCAGGACTTAAGTGGCGTCATGCACTAAGCAGGACCCTAGTGACGTCATGCACTAAACACGATTCCATTGACGTCATGGATTAAACAGGACCCCAGTGACGTCATGCACTAAGCAGGACCCCAGTGACGTCATGCACTTAGCAGGACCACAGTGACGTCATGCAATAAGCAGGGACCCAGTGACGTCATGCATTAAACAGGACCCCAGTGACGTCAATCATTAAACAGGACCCCAGTAACGTCATGTACTAAGCAGGACCCCAGAAACGTCATGCACTAAGCAGGACCCCAGTGACGTCATTCACTAAGCAGGACCCTAGTGATGTCATGGACTAAGCAGGACCCCAGTGACGCCATGCACTAAGCAGGACCCAGTGACTTCATGCACTAAGCAGGACCTAGTGACTTCATGCACTAAGCAGGACCCCAGTGACGTTATATACTAAGCAGGACCCCTGTGACGTCATGCACTAAGCAGGACCCCAGTGACGTCATTCACTAAGCAGGACCCTAGTGATGTCATGGACTAAGCAGGACCCCAGTGACGCCATGCACTAAGCAGGACCCAGTGACTTCATGCACTAAGCAGGACCTAGTGACTTCATGCACTAAGCAGGACCCCAGTGACGTTATATACTAAGCAGGACCCCTGTGACGTCATGCACTAAGCAGGACCCAAGTATGTCATGAACTAAACAGGACCCCAGAGACGTCAAGCACTAAGCAGGACCCGTGACGTCATGCACTAAGCAAGACCCCATTGACGTCATGCACTAAGCAGGACCCTATTGACGTCATGCATTAAGCAGGACCCCAGTGACGTCATGCACTAAGTAGGATCCCAGTGACGTCATGCACTAAGCAGGATTCCAGTGATGTCAAGCACTAAGCAGGACCCTAATGACGTCATGCACTAAGCAGGACCCCAGTGACGTCATTCACTAAGAAGGACCCCAGTGACGTCATGCACTAAGCAGTACCCCGGTGACGTCATGCACTAAGCAGAACCCCTCATGAATGTGAGGACTCTGACAGGCGAATGGATTCATTGCTTTTTGCAGTGATCATTGTAAGGCACTGTTAAACACCAGCTAGGCGGTCAATGGCGTAAATGTATAAACATCAGTCAGGAGGAGGAGGGGTTATGTCTCCATGACAACGGCGTCGCAATCTTCCCTTTAACCGGTATTTAAATACTACATAACAAATGAATGAGGAAGAAATGTCCAAAATCTGAACAATGTTGCAGTTTAACAAGTAAGAAGACGTGTTGCAACATCATCATGATTCCTAACTCCATGACCCAAGCATTAGGATATGTTGCAATATCATCAATTTTCTAAACTATATGACCTAGTATTATGATATGTTGCATCATCAAGGTTCTAAACTCAATGATCCAAGAATTAGGATGTGTTGCAATATCATCATGCTTCTGAACTCCTTTATTAGTTTAGAATACTATTTCATTATAAATATTGAATTCCACTAGTCTGCACCCGGGGCTGAGTGCATGGGCATGTTATCAATTTCCCTTACAAAATCTGTCTCGCTCGTGTTGATATCAATTATATTTACAGTGGTTTGGAAATCACGCATAATGATGGATTGCGGATCTTCCACTTTCATGTTGTTTATTGTAGTGATTATTGTTATAACCATAACCAGGCACTGCATCACCAACCTCAACAAGGTCCTGAACAACATCAACACCAGCCTCCACACCCTCAGCCACAACATAACCATAACCAGGCACTGCATCACCAACCTCAACAAGGCCCTGAACAACATCAACACCAGCCTCCACACTCTCAGCCACAACGTAACCATAACCAGGCACTGCATCACCAACCTCAACAAGGCCCTGAACAACATCAACACCAGCCTCCAAACCCTCAGCGACAACATAACTATAACCAGGCACTGCATCCAATATCAGGATAAAGAGTAGGGACTGGACGGGGGGAAGGAAGGAATGATGCCCAGTAGCTAAGTGATCCCCACTTACTGACGACTGTGACAGTGGCCTAAGAATACGGTACACAAAGGGGATATTAATAAAGTATTCAAAATATCAACACAATTTCTGTTAAAATGAAAAATACAAAAATTCAATATAATATTTACTTATTAAGTCGGTATAGAAAACACTGACCATATATGTGCAGGATATTAATAATTATTTCTTCTTAAATATAACTAGTTAATGACAACAAATTATTTCAATATTAAAGTTTAAAAATTAATATTAAATAAAAATGAACTAAAATTTTTTTTTAAACATTAAAAGCACATTTTAAAATTTTAACATAACATTTTATTTTGTTTATTTTCTGTAAATTTTCTTTATTTAAATAAAGAAACTTATGAAAAGTTTACAGAAATGTTATTTAAACTTTGAGTGCACATAGCACCTATGAAACTTTGCTGTCGGCAGCGTGCTGAGATCATCTAGCTGCTGTGTAATACGGTGATCGTCGCATTTGTTAGTGTTGGGGACATTTAGCTACGGTGTACCGTGTTCTGAGGCCAGTAGTTGTCAAAGAATTTAACCATTGAACAGGTGATTATTAATGTTAGTGTTACGGTCAGGTGGCCACTGAGCAGTAAGCCTGGAGCCAGCAGGTGGCCACAGAGCAGTAAGCCTAGAGCCAGCAGGTGGCCACAGAGCAGTAAGCCTAGAGCCAGCAGGTGGTCACAGAGCACTAAGCCTAGAGCCAGCAGGTGGCCACAGAGCAGTAAGCCTAGAGCCAGCAGGTGGCCACAGAGCAGTAAGCCTAGAGCCAGCAGGTGGCCACAGAGCAGTAAGCCTAGAGGCAGCAGGTGGCCACAGAGCAGTAAGCCTAGAGCCAGCAGGTGGCCACAAGGAAAGAGAACAGCCTTGATATATAATGCTAAATTACACTATTGCACTTATATTAATTACTCAGGTTCGTCATTTAATGGAGACTCAGTGTAATAAGGGCACCCTAACATCATCTCATGTAAATGCTGATTTAATGTTTTCCCAACTATATTGTCAGCTCTTGTTTGGTGGTGAGAAAATGCAAAAGTATGTAAAGAAGAGAGGGAGGGGAAGAATAGAGGGATAGAGGAAGAGAGGGAGGGATGGAAGGAGAAGATAAAGGGAAAAGGGATAATGATTCGGACTGCTACAGATAAAGTCTTTCAGCAGTGTCTTTTACATTTCCTTCTCTTTACATTTACCTAAGTCTTTGTTTTTGACATTGTAAACATTTTTACAGCAATGTATAAATTTATACAATGAAACAGTGTTTGGCCCTGGATAATATAAACTTTTTTTAATTTCTTATGCCTCCAAAATTTAGAAAATGGTTATTATTTTTTAGAGACTTGCCTTAGAGAACTTAGGAAAGATGACTAGGGCAAAGATCTAAGGCAAGTTTTAAGGCATTAAGGTAATAATATCCATTTTTTCCCAACATAGGAGGCATAACAAATTTGAAAACAATACACACTCAGCTACTCTTCCGAACGCGCTTCCCAACGTCAAGAAACTGTCGTTCCAAAGTGCCCTTATCCTAACCTACCAGAAGACTCAAAAGAGAAAACGCGACATTATGTCATTTTCGCGAGTCGCCTCTATTTTCTGGTACGATTATTTTTGGCCTTAGGTAGACCATACGTCAAAATGCGACGTTTTATTATGTGGACGGCTTGACACGCTACCCAGGGGAAATGGCTGTAATGTTAAAGTGTATTATGTAATAAAGTTGGTGTCAGGCTCTGTATTTTAATGAATTATTTCCGTTAAACACGACGGTGTAAAGTAGAACAACTTCACAGTACTCAGTGACACATTTAGGGCCACGTGACCAAGCACTGACAGTGAGAGGAGACCAGTGACGTCATGCACTCAGCAGGACCCCAGTGACGTCATGCACTAAGCAGAACCCCTGTGATGTCATGCACTAAGCAGGACCCCAGTGACGTTATGCTCTAAGCAGGACCCCCAGTGACGTCATGCACTAAGCAGGACCCCAATGACGTCATGCACTAAGTAGGCCCCCAGTGACGTCATGCACTAAGCAGGACCCCAGTGACGTCATGCAGTAAGCAGGACCCCTCATGAATGTGAGGACTCTGACATGAGAATGGATTCACTACTGTGTGCAGTGATCATTGTAAGGCACTGTTAAACACCTGCTTTCTGGTTGTTTCTTGAATTCGGTGAATGGCGTAAATGTGTAAACATCAGTCAGGAGGAGAAAGATGATGTCTCCATGACAACGGCGTCGCATCTTCCCTTAACCGGTATTTAAATACTACATAACAAGTGAATGAGAAAGATATGTCCAACATCCGAACAATGTTGCAGTGTAACAAGTAGGAAGATGTGTTGCAACATCATCATGCATCTTAACTCTTTGACCCAAGTATTAGGATATGTTGCAACATCATGCTTCTAAACTCAATGACACAAGTATTGAGATATGTTGCAACATCATCATGCTTCTAAACTCAATGACGAAGGTATTAGGATGTCTTGCAACATCATCTATCGTCAAGGTTCTAAACTCTATGACCAAGTATTAGAATACGTTGCAACATCATTATGCTTCAAAACTTTATGACCCAAGTAATTTAATGTGTTGCAACATCATCATACATCTAAACTCTATGATCAAGTATTAGAATTTGTTGCCACATCATCAATTTTCTAAACTCTATGACCGTCGGAAAACCCGACACCATTAAATAATATTCAACAGGCAGATAATATTGCTGCTGTGTTGTACACACAAGTTAACCCTTAGAAAATGTAGCTTGCAGTGGAATTTTCCGTCAATAGAAAACGGGATATCATTGCCACGTACTATTATAAATTCACCAACTATTTTGTTGAGAATTATTTTTAAATACATTAGTCTTTGGACTTTTACCATCATAAAACATCTTACTTAAATTAACTTAATTATAAGTATCAAACTAGAGTAAATGTGACCCTTCTATCAATTATTGACATCTGGACAGTAAGCCAGCAGCGTCAGTGAGTGGTGAAGTGGGCAGCTATTGTTAGACCAGAGTCGTGGAGCAAATTCAGCTCCTATAATTTCTCTTGGACGAAGTTTTATGGAGATCAGAGTAGTGATCTGCCATCATCAACACGCTGTCATCAACCACAAGGGAAGTGTCTTTCCGAAACCCATTTATCTAATCATTTTTGGCCATTAATGTTAGGTAGATATTGGGCGGACCGGTGAGAACACAAATAATCAACTCAATAAAGGTAATTAAGCCTTGGTCCTTATCGTGTCTATTTTACACTGTTTTCTCTGATATAGCTATCATATATTAGGATTCCAGCTTGACAGCTAGTGCCCTTTGACAGGAACAAGAAGAGGAAGCAAGACTTGATACATCAGTTACTGGGTGATGGAAACTAGCCTCAATCGAGGATAATTTGGTGTCTACATCCTAGTTATACCTGGTGGACTAAGCCTGCTGTACAATAAGATAAGGAACCTCCAATGTATACTAATATTGTAGTTAATCCTGTAGTTTGATTGGCTGCATATATATAAATTTAATATAAACCCCCCTAATGTGTAAGGACCGATTTGTGAGATTATTGCAAAAATACAGTCCACTCATCATCATACCAATTGCTATCGAAACATAAATTAACGCAAATATAAATTCTATATAAATTCATATAAATTAAATATAAATCTCACAAGTCGGTTCCCACAATGATCCAAATATTAGCACTTTGGCGTACCCCGCGCGCCACCCCTCAACTGTGGATATGTTGCAACTTCATCATGCTTCTATAGCTCATATTTTAGTTTAGAATATAGAAAGTTTGAAAAATATTTCATTATAAATATTGAATTCCATGAGTCTGGACATGGGACTGAGCGCATGGTCATGTTGACAATTTCTCTTGCAAAATCTTCCTCGCTCGTGTTGATATCAATTATATTTACAGGGGTTTGGATATCACGCATAAAGACGTTGTCCGGATCTTTCACTTAAATGCTGTTTATTGTAGTGCTTATTGTTATAACCATAACCAGACACTGCATCACCAACCTCAACAAGGCCTTGAACAACGTTAACACCAGCCTCCAAACCCTCAGCCACAACATAACCATAACCAGGCACTGCATCACCAACCTCAACAAGGCCCTGAACAACATCAACACCAGCCTCCACACCCTCAGCCACAACATAACCATAACCAGGCACTGCATCACCAACCTCAACAAGGCCCTGAACAACATCAACACCAGCCTCCACACCCTCAGCCACAATATAACCATAACCAGGTATTGCATCACCAACCTCAACAAGGCTCTGAACAACATCAACACCAGCCTCCACACCCTCAGCCACAACATAACCATAACCAGGCACTGCATCACCAACCTCATCAAGGCCCTGAACAACATCAACACCAGCCTCCACACCCTCAGCCACAACATCACCATAACCAAGCACTATATCCACTTGCAGGATAAGGATTAGGGATTCGACGGAGGGAGGAAGGAATGGTGCCCAGTAGCTAAGTGATCCTTACTTACTGATAACTGTGACAATAGCCTTAGAATATTAATAAGGTATTCAAAGTATCAACACAAAATTTCTGTTGGAATGAAACATATAATTTTTTTAATACAAGAGTTAATCATTAAAAAGGTACAGAAAACCACGACTATCCGACCATGTGAGTGTGGAGGAAAGAACAATATTATTATATTTATTTGTTTTTAAATACAAAAATTAAGCGTTTATATATATCTTAATAACAAAGTTTGCTGATTTTAATAAGACTAAAGGATTGTGGGACATTTTTTAAGTTGTTTAAAAATTAATGAATTTTAGCACAAAATTTTTTACATAAACTTTTGTAAACAAACAAAATTTATATAGAAGAAACTTTGGGTACAAATCACTACTAGTATAACTTTCCAAAAATTTACAGTGTACATATTACACTTTAAACTATTGAGTGCATACTATGGTAGTCACCCACCCACTTATTAGAGTGGGTGACACTGCGCTACTGTGTACCGTGTTCTGAAGCCAGTAGTTGTCTCAGAAACTCTTTTCCACAGGTATTTCTTGTTGTTAGTGTTTTGTTCAGATGGGCACAGTGTACTTAATCCCAGTGACGTCATGCACTAAGCAGGACTCCAGTGACGTCATGCAATAAGCATGACCCTAGTGACGTCATGCACTAAACAGGACACCAGTGACGCCATGCACTAAGCAGGAACCCAGAGACGTCATGCACTAAGCAGGACCCCAGAGACGTCATGCACTAAACAGGACCTAAGTGACGTCATCAACAAAGCAGGACCCCAGTGACGTCATGCACTAAGCCGAGCCCCAGTGACGTCATGCAATAAGCAGGACCCCAGTGACATATACTAAGCAGGACCTAATAGACATCATGCACTAAGCAGGACCTAATAGACATCATGCACTAAGCAGGACCTAAGTGACGTCATGCACTAAACAGGACCACAGTGACGTCATTCACGAAGGAGGACCCCAGTGACGTCATGCACTAAGGAGGACCCCTGTGACGTCATGCACTAAGCAGGATCTAAGTGACGTCATGCACTAAACAGGACCACAGTGACGTCATACACCAAGGAGGATCCCAGTGAAGTCATGAACTAAGAAGGACCCGTGACGTCATGCACTAAGCAGGACCCCTGTGATGTCATGCACTTAGCAGGACTCCAGTGACGTCATGCACTAAGCAGGACTCCAGTGACGTCATGCACTAAGCAGGACCCCTGTGACGTCATGCACTAAGCAGGACTCCAGTGACGTCATGCACTAAGCAGGACCCCAGTGACGTCATGCACTAAGCCAAGCCCCAGTGACGTCACGCACTATGCAGGACCTCAGTGACGTCATGCACTAAGCAGGTCCCCAGTGACGTCATGCACTAAGAAGGACCTAAGTGGCGTCATGTACTAAGGAAGACCCCTGTGACGTCATGCTCTAAGCAGGACCTAAGTGACATCATGCACTAAACAGGACCACAGTGACGTAATGCACTAAGGAGGACCCCAGTGACGTCATGCACTAAGGAGGACCCCAGTGACGTCATGCACTAAGCAGGACCCCTGTGACGTCATGCACTAAGCAGGACCCCAGTGACATCATGCACTAAGCAGGACCTAATTGACGTTATGCACTAAGCAGGACCAAAGTTACGTCATGCACTAAGCACGACCCAAATGATGTCATGCACTAAGAAGGACCTCAGTGACGTCATGCACTAAGTAGGACCCCTGTAACGTCATGCACTAAGCAAGACTCCAGTGACGTCATGCACTAAGCAGGACTCCAGTGACGTCATGCACTAAGCAGGACCCCAGTGACCTCATGCACTAAGTGGGACTCAAGTTGTGGGAAATACCTGCTGGGATTGATATAAGAGGAGACTACCAGGGACTTGTACTGAACTAAATAAAAAATTTACTCTCTGCAAATTAATTCAATTAAAATCTCTAGCTAGGGTTGTAAATCCTAGCTCCTCTTTTTCTAATGACAGATTGTGGGCTGTAAGGGACAGGTGGGGTGAATGAATTAGTTGATAGAAGTTCCAGTCCACCTGTAGACAGGGATCTCACATCAGCTTGTATTTTATACAAGGATAAGATTTAATAAATTCAGTTATATGACTGAACACTGGCTCTGTTTAAATCAGGGATTTAACATACATAGTCTAACCTAGCACCTTAACTATTAACAGCCAATATGTACTTATACTATAAACAACAAATTAAATTGTAAAAGTATAATAAATGACTTTAAATGTAGGCTAAGTACTGTTAACTAAGTTCTAGAAATTATTCAATTAAATGAACTTATATGATAACTTAAAAAATAACTAAGCAAGCAATTGATAACTTCATTTTTATATTCAAGTATATATGCAATGTATTTATATTCAATTTATGATTAGGTACAGTCAGCTTTACTGAATCTCTTCCAACACAATGGACACTTATGAGGTTATTTACTTATTGCGGCTGAATTCTTTTCTGACACAATGGACACTCATGAGTCTAGTGCTTGGATAAAGATTCACAGCTACACTACAATTTTAATAAACTTACTGAAATGTGAGGCTTTGCCTCACATTTTAACCAACAGACAGATTTATAGGATATTAAAGTCACACAAGCATACAATTGGCCAATCATATACCAAAATAACCTTCAATATACTTCTCTGCCAGTCAGGGTGCATGTCTGACAAGGTGCCAGACTGATTAACTCTCTCTTGTTGAGTTTAGGCACGATAATTTGTCACAGCGTTGCTGTATGATGATCTGGTAGCGTTGCTACGTGATTGTCCCTGCAGTTGCAGAAGAATGATAGTTGATAAAGATTAGGAATGAAGGTGGTGGAAACCGTGTCACTGTGATCTCCACTATACACTCTTATTTTATATAAATGTTCTAGGATTTTCCTTGTAGATATTGTCCAGGTACTCCCCCAGTTCTAGAGAGTGTTCACTGGTGATAAAGATATTAGATAAGGTGTCCTTGAGCTGGTAATGTTCGCTAAGGATCCGTCACTTGTTCACTCAGTTGTAAACAAACACGAAGTGTCCCGGGCTGTCGTGGGCGCTTCACTCCCAGCCATCGCCCTGCCATGCTCCCTGAGCACGGTAGCCTTCTATGAATATTGATTGATTATTTTTACAGTCTAGACTTATGATTGAGATAAGATATGATTATAATATAATTAGATATAGGATATAAAGATTATTAGTAGTACTTGATAGTACCACTGATTCTTATTAAGGATTCGATTTTATCCCTACCGGATATTGAATAAATGTTCCAATAGTTTTTTAATTAACAAATCCTTCTAGAAGCTTCTGGATCCTTGAGAGATCATTCATAAAGTCACGTAGGCATCAATAGGGCCCTGTTGCGTACGTGATCATAGTGACATTGTCATCTAGGATCAAGCTATATAATGAATCTTTAATGATTTTAATATGATTTTGATACGATTTAGATATGATTTTGATATGATATTGTGACGGTAACGCGTTGGTGTTCGGCTGTTTAAGGCTAGGGGTATGGCCTCGTCACATAGTTATAAAAAAAAATAGAAAAACTGGAACTTCGTCTGTGGTAAGGTAAGGAGAAGACACACAAAACACAAGTAAACTTTAACAATGAAATTTTAATTACGTTAAATAAATCAAAACATGAATAAAATGGACAAACAAATTCGTATAATAAAATCAATCAATCAAAATAATAAGAATAATTAAATGACACAATGAAAAGTTATGTTAAGACAAATAACAAGAAGTGCAATACAAAAATAAAGGGAAGGTGCTGGAATATTGGCTTTAAGCTACCACCTCTCTCAGTACACGCTAACGTCTAGCCGGGAGGAGTGGTAACCGTGGAAGCACCGAATATTCTGAGGTCTGAGGTCGTGGCGACCCCAGACATCAAGTAGTATGGGGGGGCGAGTGCAGTTGCAGCCCGGCCGGCGACCAATCAGCGGAGCCGGTAGCGATCAACAGGTAGTTTGGCGGTTTGAGTCTGAACAGGTGTCTCTGGCTGCATACGTTTTGCGCTCTGGCAAACCTTTGAGATGTTGTTGTCGTTGTTGGACATTTCTTCCCTAGTAGTTTTATATAGTTTGTTGCGACGTATTTGAAGAGGGAAGAGCAGGCTCAATCTCTTGAAGGAGATTATCGTCACAATATAGAAATGATATAGAAATTATTCATTTCTTAGATGATTATTAGATATGGTGGGTAAAAATTTCCCACACAAGTTTCGTCATGTACTAAGCAGGACCTAAGTGATGTCAGGCACTAAGCAGGACCCCAGTCACGTCCTGCACTAAGCCGAGCCCCAGTGACATCATGCACTAAGCAAGACCCCAGTGACGTCATGCACTAAGCAGGACCTAATAGACATCATGCACTAAGCAGGTCCACAGTAGCGTCATGGACTAAGCAGGACCGAAGTGACGTCATGCACTAAGCAGGTCCACAGTGACATCATGCACTAAGTAGGACCCCAGTGACATCATGCACTAAGTAGGACCCCAGTGACGTCATGCACTAAGCAAGACCCCAGTGACGTCATGCACTAAGCAGGACCTAGGTGACGTCATACACTAAACAGGACCCCAGTGACGTCATGCACCAAGCAGGACCTAGGTGACGTCATGCCCTAAACATGACCTCAGTGACGTCATGCATTAAACAGGACTCCAGTGACGTCATGCACCAAGCAGGACCACAGTGACGTCATGAACTAAGCAGGACCCAAGTGACATCATGCACTAAGCAGGACCCCAGTGACGTCATGCACTAAGCAGGACCCCAGTGACGTCATGTACTAAGCAGAACCCCAGGGACATCATGCACTAAGCAGGACCCCAGTGACGTCATGCACTAAGCAGGATCCCAGTGACGTCATGCACTAAGCAGAACCCCTCATAAATTTGAGGACTCTGACATACGAGGGGACTCACTGCTCTGTGCAGTGATCATTGTAAGGCACTGTTAAACATCTGCTTTCTGGTTGTTTCTTCAATTCAACAGCAATATCACAATATTTCTGCACAGAACCCGACCATCAATTGAGGTATGCTGACCAGCAACACTGATATGATTGACAGATATAGATATACAAGGACATCAGACATAGCTGAAGCACTTTACATCAAGCAATCAGTTAGGTACACTCTATGGTTGACAAGTATAAGACGCTTACACCAACCCTACTTCTTCTTCAGCTGATCAATGCAACTACAGAGCAAGATTACCTAGTTTCCCCTCGACAGGACATCCATCTTCCCTCTCTTCATGCCTCCATGCAATTTATACTTCTTGCAACATTGTGAGAATCAATTGCTTTGAAGATGAAGAGGAAACATCAATTTAGGGAAGACGTGATTTTTTTGTGTAATTACTCATTTATTTCTTACATTAATATTATCTAATTCACTACTGAATTAGTTGACATAAAAACACTCGTTCCCCATCAATCACTTTCAAATCTATTTTGAGGACCCCCCTCCCCTAATCTCAGAACACGTTCTGTATAATCTATCATCTACTTCCTTGAGCTTCGAAGGCCGGGGGTCGAGGCTCTCTCTTTCTCCCTCTGTGACCCAACACCATCTCTCAACCACCTCGCTCCTCACACAGATACAGGCGACATTTATACAATGAATTCTTCGCTAAAACCCTAGTTTGTTATATGACAAACCCGGCTGTTTAGTTCCGTTGGAGGGCATAAAACATGACATATATGCAGTTTATGGCGTAAATGTGTAAACATCACTAAGGAGGAGGAGGGGTGATGTCTCTATGACAACGGCGACGCAATCTTCCCTTTAACCGGTATTTAAATACTAAATAACAAGTGAATGAGAAAGAAATGTCCAAACTCTGAACAATGTTGAAGTGTAACAAGTAGGAGGACGTGTTGCAACACCATCATGCTTCTAAACTCTATGACCCAAGTATTAGTTCCATGAGTCCGAACCCGGGGCTGAGTGCATTGGCATGTTGTCAATTTCTCTTGCAAATTCTACTAAGCTCATGTTGATATAAATTATATTTACAGGAGTTTGTATATCACGCATAAAGAAGTTGTTCGGATCTACCACTTTCATGCTGTTTATTGTAGTGCTTATTGTTATAACATAACCAGGCACTGTATCACTAACCTCAACAAGGCCCTGAACAACGTTAACACCAGCCTCCAAACCCTCAGCCACAACATAACCATAACCAGGCACTGCATCACCAACCTCAACAAGGCCCTGAACAACATCAACACCAGCCTCCACACCCTCAGCCACAACATAACCATAACCAGGCACTGCATCACCAACCTCAACAAGGCCCTGAACAACATCAACACCAGCCTCCACACCCTCAGCCACAATATAACCATAACCAGGTACTGCATCACCAACCTCAACAAGGCTCTGAACAACATCAACACCAGCCTCCACACCCTCAGCCACAACATAACCATAACCAGGCACTGCATCACCAACCTCAACAAGGCCCTGAACAACATCAACACCAGCCTCCACACCCTCAGCCACAACATCACCATAACCAGGCAATGCATCACCAACCTCAACAAGGCCCTGAACAACATCAACACCAGCCTCCACACCCTCAGCCACAACATCACCATAACCAAGCACTATATCCACTTGCAGGATAAGGATTAGGGATTCGACGGAGGGAGGAAGGAATGGTGCCCAGTAGCTAAGTGATCCTTACTTACTGACAACTGTGACAATAGCCTTAGAATATTAATAAGGTATTCAAAGTATCAACACAAAATTTCTGTTGGAATGAAACATATAATTTTTTTAATACAAGAGTTAATCATTAAAAAGGTATAGAAAACCACGACTATCCGACCATGTGAGTGTGGAGGAAAGAACAAAATTATTATATTTATTTGTTTTTAAATACAAAAATTAAGCGTTTATATATATCTTAATAACAAAGTTTGCTGATTTTAATAAGACTAAAGGATTGTGGGACATTTTTAAAGTTGTTTAAAAATTAATGAATTGTAGCACAAAATTTTTTACATAAACTTTTGTAAACAAACAAAATTTATATAGAAGAAACTTTGGGTACAATTCACTACTAGTATAACTTTCCAAAAATTTACAGTGTACATATTACACTTTAAACTATTGAGTGCATACTATGGTAGTCACCCACCCACTTATTAGAGTGGGTGACACTGCGCTACTGTGTACCGTGTTCTGAAGCCAGTAGTTGTCTCAGAAACTCTTTTCCACAGGTATTTCTTGTTGTTAGTGTTTTGTTCAGATGGGCACAGTGTACTTAATCCCAGTGACGTCATGCACTAAGCAGGACTCCAGTGACGTCATGCAATAAGCAGGACTACAGTGACGTCATGCAATAAGCATGACCCCAGTGACGTCATGCAATAAGCATGACCCTAGTGACGTCATGCACTAAACGGGACACCAGTGACGCCATGCACTAAGCAGGACCCCAGAGACGTCATGCACTAAGCAGGACCCCAGAGACGTCATGCACTAAGCAGGACCCCAGAGACGTCATGCACTAAACAGGACCTAAGTGACGTCATCAACAAAGCAGGACCCCAGTGACGTCATGCACTAAGCCGAGCCCCAGTGACGTCATGCAATAAGCAGGACCCCAGTGACATATACTAAGCAGGACCTAATAGACATCATGCACTAAGCAGGACCTAATAGACATCATGCACTAACCAGGACCTAAGTGACGTCATGCACTAAACAGGACCACAGTGACGTCATTCACGAAGGAGGACCCCAGTGACGTCATGCACTAAGGAGGACCCCTGTGACGTCATGCACTAAGCAGGATCTAAGTGACGTCATGCACTAAACAGGACCACAGGGACGTCATACACCAAGGAGGATCCCAGTGAAGTCATGAACTAAGAAGGACCCGTGACATCATGCACTAAGCAGGACCCCTGTGACGTCATGCACTTAGCAGGACTCCAGTGACGTCATGCACTAAGCAGGACTCCAGTGACGTCATGCACTAAGCAGGACCCCTGTGACGTCATGCACTAAGCAGGACTCCAGTGACGTCATGCACTAAGCAGGACCCCAGTGACGTCATGCACTAAGCCAAGCCCCAGTGACGTCACGCACTATGCAGGACCTCAGTGACGTCATGCACTAAGCAGGTTCCCAGTGACGTCATGCACTAAGAAGGACCTAAGTGGCGTCATGTACTAAGGAAGACCCCTGTGACGTCATGCTCTAAGCAGGACCTAAGTGACATCATGCACTAAACAGGACCACAGTGACGTCATGCACTAAGGAGGACCCCAGTGACGTCATGCACTAAGGAGGACCCCAGTGACGTCATGCACTAAGCAGGACCCCTGTGACGTCATGCACTAAGCAGGACCCCAGTGACGTCATGCACTAAGCAGGACCTAATTGACGTTATGCACTAAGCAGGACCAAAGTTACGTCATGCACTAAGCACGACCCAAGTGATGTCATGCACTAAGAAGGACCTCAGTGACGTCATGCACTAAGTAGGACCCCTGTAACGTCATGCACTAAGCAAGACTCCAGTGACGTCATGCACTAAGCAGGACTCCAGTGACGTCATGCACTAAGCAGGACCCCAGTGACCTCATGCACTAAGCAGGACCCCAGAGACGTCATGCACTAAACAGAACCTAAGTGACGTCATCAACAAAGCAGGACCCCAATGACGTCATGCACTAAGCCGAGCCCCAGTGACGTCATGCAATAAGCAGGACCCCAGTGACATATACTAAGCAGGACCTAATAGACATCATGCACTAAGCAGGACCTAATAGACATCATACACTAAGCAGGACCTAAGTGACGTCATGCACTAAACAGGACCACAGTGACGTCATTCACGAAGGAGGACCCCAGTGACGTCATGCACTAAGGAGGACCCCTGTGACGTCATGCACTAAGCAGGATCTAAGTGACGTCATGCACTAAACAGGACCACAGTGACGTCATACACCAAGGAGGATCCCAGTGAAGTCATGAACTAAGAAGGACCCGTGACGTCATGCACTAAGCAGGACCCCTGTGACGTCATGCACTTAGCAGGACTCCAGTGACGTCATGCACTAAGCAGGACTCCAGTGACGTCATGCACTAAGCAGGACCCCTGTGACGTCATGCACTAAGCAGGACTCCAGTGACGTCATGCACTAAGCAGGACCCCAGTGACGTCATGCACTAAGCCAAGCCCCAGTGACGTCACGCACTATGCAGGACCTCAGTGACGTCATGCACTAAGCAGGTCCCCAGTGATGTCATGCACTAAGAAGGACCTAAGTGGCGTCATGTACTAAGGAAGACCCCTGTGACGTCATGCTCTAAGCAGGACCTAAGTGACATCATGCACTAAACAGGACCACAGTGACGTCATGCACTAAGGAGGACCCCAGTGACGTCATGCACTAAGGAGGACCCCAGTGACGTCATGCACTAAGCAGGACCCCTGTGACGTCATGCACTAAGCAGGACCCCAGTGACATCATGCACTAAGCAGGACCTAATTGACGTTATGCACTAAGCAGGACCAAAGTTACGTCATGCACTAAGCACGACCCAAATGATGTCATGCACTAAGAAGGACCTCAGTGACGTCATGCACTAAGTAGGACCCCTGTAACGTCATGCACTAAGCAAGACTCCAGTGACGTCATGCACTAAGCAGGACTCCAGTGACGTCATGCACTAAGCAGGACCCCAGTGACCTCATGCACTAAGTGGGACTCAAGTTGTGGGAAATACCTGCTGGGATTGATATAAGAGGAGACTACCAGGGACTTGTACTGAACTAAATAAAAAATTTACTCTCTGCAAATTAATTCAATTAAAATCTCTAGCTAGGGTTGTAAATCCTAGCTCCTCTTTTTCTAATGACAGATTGTGGGCTGTAAGGGACAGGTGGGGTGAATGAATTAGTTGATAGAAGTTCCAGTCCACCTGTAGACAGGGATCTCACATCAGCTTGTATTTTATACAAGGATAAGATTTAATAAATTCAGTTATATGACTGAACACTGCTCTGTTTAAATCAGGGATTTAACATACATAGTCTAACCTAGCACCTTAACTATTAACAGCCAATATGTACTTATACTATAAACAACAAATTAAATTGTAAAAGTATAATAAATGACTTTAAATGTAGGCTAAGTACTGTTAACTAAGTTCTAGAAATTATTTAATTAAATGAACTTATATGATAACGTAAAAAATAACTAAGCAAGCAATTGATAACTTAATTTTTATATTCAAGTATATATGCAATGTATTTATATTCAATTTATGATTAGGTACAGTCAGCTTGACTGAATCTCTTCCAACACAATGGACACTTATGAGGTTATTTACTTATTGCGGCTGAATTCTTTTCTGACACAATGGACACTCATGAGTCTAGTGCTTGGATAAAGATTCACAGCTACACTACAATTTTAATAAACTTACTGAAATGTGAGGCTTTGCCTCACTTTTTAACCAACAGACAGATTTATAGGATATTAAAGTCACACAAGCATACAATTGGCCAATCATATACCAAAATAACCTTCAATATACTTCTCTGCCAGTCGGGGTGCCTGTCTGACAAGGTGCCAGACTGATTAACTCTCTCTTGTTGAGTTTAGGCACGATAATTTGTCACAGCGTTGCTGTATGATGATCTGGTAGCGTTGCTACGTGATTGTCCCTGCAGTTGCAGAAGAATGATAGTTGATAAAGATTAGGAATGAAGGTGGTGGAAACCGTGTCACTGTGATCTCCACTATACACTCTTATTTTATATAAATGTTCTAGGATTTTCCTTGTAGATATTGTCCAGGTACTCCCCCAGTTCTAGAGAGTGTTCACTGGTGATAAAGATATTAGATAAGGTGTCCTTGAGCTGGTAATGTTCGCTAAGGATCCGTCACTTGTTCACTCAGTTGTAAACAAACACGAAGTGTCCCGGGCTGTCGTGGGCGCTTCACTCCCAGCCATCGCCCTGCCATGCTCCCTGAGCACGGTAGCCTTCTATGAATATTGATTGATTATTTTTACAGTCTAGACTTATGATTGAGATAAGATATGATTATAATATAATTAGATATAGGATATAAAGATTATTAGTAGTACTTGATAGTACCACTGATTCTTATTAAGGATTCGATTTTATCCCTACCGGATATTGAATAAATGTTCCAATAGTTTTTTAATTAACAAATCCTTCTAGAAGCTTCTGGATCCTTGAGAGATCATTCATAAAGTCACGTAGGCATCAATAGGGCCCTGTTGCGTACGTGATCATAGTGACATTGTCATCTAGGATCAAGCTATATAATGAATCTTTAATGATTTTAATATGATTTTGATACGATTTAGATATGATTTTGATATGATATAGAAATGATATAGAAATTATTCATTTCTTAGATGATTATTAGATATGGTGGGTAAAAATTTCCCACACAAGTTACGTCATGTACTAAGCAGGACCTAAGTGATGTCAGGCACTAAGCAGGACCCCAGTCACGTCCTGCACTAAGCCAAGCCCCAGTGACATCATGCACTAAGCAAGACCTCCGTGACGTCATGCACTAAGCAGGACCTAATAGACATCATGCACTAAGCAGGTCCACAGTAGCGTCATGGACTAAGCAGGACCGAAGTGATGTCATGCACTAAGCAGGTCCACAGTGACATCATGCACTAAGTAGGACCCCAGTGACATCATGCACTAAGTAGGACCCCAGTGACGTCATGCACTAAGCAAGACCCCAGTGACGTCATGCACTAAGCAGGACCTAGGTGACGTCATACACTAAACAGGACCCCAGTGACGTCATGCACTAAGCAGGACCTAGGTGACGTCATGCCCTAAACATGACCTCAGTGACGTCATGCATTAAACAGGACTCCAGTGATGTCATGCACCAAGCAGGACCACAGTGACGTCATGAACTAAGTAGGACCCAAGTGACATCATGCACTAAGCAGGACCCCAGTGACGTCATGCACTAAGCAGGACCCCAGTGACGTCATGCACTAAGCAGGATCCCAGTGACGTCATGCACTAAGCAGAACCCCTCATAAATTTGAGGACTCTGACATACGAGGGGACTCACTGCTCTGTGCAGTGATCATTGTAAGGCACTGTTAAACATCTGCTTTCTGGTTGTTTCTTCAATTCAACAGCAATATCACAATATTTCTGCACAGAACCCGACCATCAATTGAGGTATGCTGACCAGCAACACTGATATGATTGACAGATATAGATATACAAGGACATCAGACATAGCTGAAGCACTTTACATCAAGCAATCAGTTAGGTACACTCTATGGTTGACAAGTCTAAGACGTTTACACCAACCCTACTTCTTCTTCAGCTGATCAATGCAACTACAGAGCAAGATTACTTAGTTTCCTCTCGACAGGACATCCATCTTCCCTCTCTTCATGCCTCCATGCAATTTATACTTCTTGCAACATTGTGAGAATCAATTGCTTTGAAGATGAAGAGGAAACATCAATTTAGGGAAGACGTGATTTTTTTGTGTAATTACTCATTTATTTCTTACATTAATATTATCTAATTCACTACTGAATTAGTTGACATAAAAACACTCGTTCCCCATCAATCACTTTCAAATCTATTTTGAGGACCCCCCTCCCCTAATCTCAGAACACGTTCTGTATAATCTATCATCTACTTCCTTGAGCTTCGAAGGCCGGGGGTCGAGGCTCTCTCTTTCTCCCTCTGTGACCCAACACCATCTCTCAACCACCTCGCTCCTCACACAGATACAGGCGACATTTATACAATGAATTCTTCGCTAAAACCCTAGTTTGTTATATGACAAACCCGGCTGTTTAGTTCCTTTGGAGGGCATAAAACATGACATATATGCAGTTTATGGCGTAAATGTGTAAACATCACTAAGGAGGAGGAGGGGTGATGTCTCTATGACAACGGCGACGCAATCTTCCCTTTAACCGGTATTTAAATACTAAATAACAAGTGAATGAGAAAGAAATGTCCAAACTCTGAACAATGTTGAAGTGTAACAAGTAGGAGGACGTGTTGCAACACCATCATGCTTCTAAACTCTATGACCCAAGTATTAGGATATTTTGCAACATCATCAAAGATCTAAATGCTTTTTTTTTTTTAGTTTAGTAAAATATTTCTTCACAAATATTGAGTTCCATGAGTCCGAACCCGGGGCTGAGTGCATTGGCATGTTGTCAATTTCTCTTGCAAATTCTACTAAGCTCATGTTGATATAAATTATATTTACAGGAGTTTGTATATCACGCATAAAGAAGTTGTTCGGATCTACCACTTTCATGCTGTTTTTTGTAGTGTTTATTGTTATAACATAACCAGGCACTGTATCACTAACCTCAACAAGGCCCTGAACAACATCATCGCCAGCCTCCACACTCGCAGCCACAACATAACCATAACCAGGCACTGCATCACCTACCTCAACAAGGCCGTGAACAATATCAACACCAGCCTCCACACCCTCAGACACAACCTAACCATAACCAGACACTGCATCACCAACCTCAAGAAGGCCCTGAACAACATCAACACCAGCCTCCACACCCTCAGCCACAACATAACCATAACCAGGCACTGCATCACCAACCTCAACAAGGCCCTGAACAACATCAACACCAGCCTCCACACCCTCAGCCACAACATAACCATAACCAGGCACTGCATCCACTTGCAGGATAAGGATTAGGAATTGGAAGGGGGGAGGAAGGAATGGTGCCCAGTATCTAAGTGATCCGTACTTACTGACAACTGTGACAATGGCCTTATAATACGGTACACAAAGTGAATATTAATAAGGCATTTAAAGTATCAACACAAAATTTCTATGGGAATGAAACATACAAAATTTTGAATATAAGAGTTAATAAAAAAAAAGTGTAGAAAACCACCACTATTCGACCATGTGAGTGCAGAGAAATGAGGAAAATACTTCAATTTTTTATTTACTAAATACAAATAATAAAAATCTAGATATTTCTTAATATTTTTTTTTTAATATTATAATAGTACTAAAAGTTTTTTTGTAACGTTTTTTGAATTTCTAAAAAAAATAATAATATTAGCACAAAATTTTTTCAGTTTACCTTTTTTTGAATAAATTTAATTTATATTAAAGAAACTTAGTTGAAATTCAATATTAGTTTTTAACTTTAAAATTTTGAGTGAACATTTTACACTATATTATGCAGTGAGTATTACTGTTGTCGCAAATATCAGAGTGGTTGACACTTAGCTACTTTTATACCGTGTTTTGGGGCCAGTAGTTGTCACAGAAACTCATCTTTCCACAGGTATTTCTTGTTGGTGTTTTATTCAGATGGGCACAGTGTACTTAATCCCAGTGACGTCTTGCACTAGGCAGGACCCCAGTGACGTCATGCACTAAGCAGGATCCCAGTGACGTCATGCACTAAGCAGGACCCCAGTGACGTCATGCACTAAGCAGGACCCTAGTGACGTCATGCACTAAGCAAGATCCCAGTGAAGTCATGCACTAAGAAGAACTTATATATATATATGTCGTACCTAGTAGCCAGAACGCACTTCTCAGCCTACTATACATGGCCCGATTTGCCTAATAAACCAAGTTTTCATGAATTAATGTTTTTTCGACTACCTAACCTACCTAAACTAACCTAACCTAACTTTTTCGGCTACCTAACCTAACCTAACCTATAAAGATAGGTTAGGTTAGGTTAGGTAGGGTTGGTTAGGTTCGGTCATATATCTACGTTAATTTTAACTCCAATAAAAAATAATTGACCTCATACATAATGAAATGGGTAGCTTTCTCTTTTCATAAGAAAAAAAATAGAGAAAATACATTAATTCATGAAAACTTGGCTTATTAGGCAAATCGGGCCTTGCTTAGTAGGCTGAGAAGTGCGTTCTGGCTACTAGGTACGACATATATATATATATATATATATATATATATATATATATATATATATATATATATATATATATATATATATATATATATATATATATATATATATATATATATATATATATATATATATATATATACAACAGAAACAAGCCTCTCTTCCCGTAAGACTTGGGGGCCTCGGAGTTCGAACAGCAACGCAAATCGCTGTTCCAGCCTTCCTGTCCTCCTTATCAGCATCCGACGACCTTGTGAAGGAAATTCTACCTGCCCACTTACATCAGCTGGCAGGTGTACATGATCCCAATTTTACACGCTGTGCCACAGAGTGGGCCTCTCGTGGAGGCCAATCACCTCAACCACCATCCCCAAAATCCCACAAGCAATCCAGCTGGGATGGTCCCATTGTAGACGAAGTTGCTGCAGAGTGCCTGGGTGCTGCAACAACACAACACGACATTGCTCGCCTCACAGCAGTAGCAGCACCACATGCAGGGGATTTCCTGTTAGCAACCCCAATGTCGGCAACTGGCACGCGTCTCACACCACACGCCCTCCGAATTGCTGTGGCCCTCCGCCTTGCTGCCTCAATCCACACCAGATATAGGTGTATTTGCGGCGAGGTGGTGGCTGACAGGTACGGTCACCATGGCCTACTCTGCCAAAGCACAGGGGGATGGCACTCGAGGCACAGTGAAGTTAACGACATCATCAAGAGGAGCCTCACCACAGCTGGATGCCCAGCTGAAAGAGAGCCCCGTTACCTAACGCCCCGTAACTCTGATGCTCTTATTGGTCGCCCGGATGGTATCACAGTGAACCCCTGGAAGAATGGCAAGCAGTTGGTATGGGACTACACGTGCGTATCAACCCTGGCTAACACCTACATTAACCTCAGTGTTGCACAACCAGGTGGCGCTGCCACCCACAGGGAAGCAGCCAAATCCCGTAAGTATAGAGAACTGGATCACCACTACAATTTTGTCCCCATTGCTTCTGAGACGCTCGGCGCTTGGGGTAAAACTGCTACCAGTTTTTTGAAGGAACTGGGTTCTAGGCTCATTGAAACAACAAGGGACCCGAGAGCTGCAAGCTTCCTTTTCCAGCGCCTCAGTGTGGCGATACAGAGGGGAAATGCGCACTGCATCCAGGGTTCCTGCCCGCCATCTGAGGAGCTGGAGGAACTCGACAACCTATGACAACCATCTTTGTAACCCATATGTAACTCCTTTTTTGTAACAAAGTTCAAATAAAGTAAATATATATGTGTACATACAAAAGAATGGGGGTGGTTGGAGAAGATAATATTAGTGTTCAGTGAGAAACCACAAGGTCTCCTCTGAATACTTTTTATTTCTTCTCCGAGGCTATGGGTCCCCACATTGGCACCAGAGGTGGTACCCTCACAAACTTTATATATATATATATATATATATATATATATATATATATATATATATATATATATATATATATATATATATATATATATATATATATATATATATATGTCGTACCTAGTAGCCAGAACGCACTTCTCAGCCTACTATGCAAGGCCCGATTTGCCTAATAAGCCAAGTTTTTCTGAATTAATTTATTTGCTCTAATTTTTTTCTTATGAAATGATAAAGCTACCCATTTCATTATGTATAAGGTCAATTTTTTTTAATTGGAGTTAAAATTAACGTAGATATATGATCGAACCTAACCAACCCTACCTAACCTAACCTAATTTATCTTTATAGGTTAGGTTAGGTTAGGTAGCCGAAAAAGTTAGGTTAGGTCAGGTTAGGTAGGTTAGGTTGCCGAAAAACAATTAATTCATGAAAATTTGGCTTATTAGGCAAATCGGGCCTTGCATAGTAGGCTGAGAAGTGCATTCTGGCTACTAGGTACGACATATATATATATATATATATATATATATATATATATATATATATATATATATATATATATATATATATATATATATATATATGCAACAATGATCACAAAAACACTGATCCAAGTATGCAGAATAACCACATATGAAAAATAGAAAATGCTTAACGCGTTTTCGGCTAATTCGCCTTCATCAGAGCAAAGTAGAATCAAAGGATTCTACTTTGCTCTGATGAAGGCGAATTAGCCGAAAACGCGTTAAGCATTTTCTATTTTTCATATGTGGTTATTCTGCATATATATATATATATTAGTATATTTTGGTAGCAGTCTTTCCTGTAGACATATATTATTAAATATGACCGAAAAAGTGAAATTAATAATTCTAATACAAATTTTCTCGATCTTTCGTACGTTTCTTTTCACTGTTAGTGGTAATTCAAAAATCAATTCTCCAAAATTCATTTTTATTTCAAGTCTGACGCGACACTTGAGCGCGTTTTGTAAAACTTATTACATTTTCAAAGACTTTAGTAGCTTACACACACACAACTGAATAGAACTTACACATCTTCGATTTGTTTATATCTACATTTGAGTGAGGTGGATGGGGTGAGGTGGTATTAATAGGGTATTAAATTCCTAAACACAAGACAGAACACGAAACAATGGGTATTGAGTGATTTGTAGAAAGCCTATTGGTCCATATTTCTTAATGCTTCTATATTGGAGCGGAGTCTTGAGGTGGGTAGAATATAGTTGTGCATTAATTGGCTGTTGAGTGCTGGTGTTGACTTCTTAATGTGTAGTGCCTCGCAAACGTCAAGCCGCCTGCTATCGTTGTATCTATCGATGATTTCTGTGTTGTTTACTAGGATTTCTCTGGCGATGGTTTGGTTGTGGGAAGAGGTTATATGTTCCTTAATGGAGCCCTGTTGCTTATGCATCGTTAAACGCCTAGAAAGAGATGTTGTTGTCTTGCCTATATACTGTTTTTTTTGGAGCTTACAGTCCCCAAGAGGGCAGTTGAAGGCATAGACGACGTTGGTCTCTTTTAAAGCGTTCTGCTTTGTGTCTGGAGAGTTTCTCATGAGTTTCTATGCAAGGCAAATCGGGCCTTGCATAGTAGGCTGAGAAGTGCGTTCTGGCTAATAGGTACAACATATATATATATATATATATATATATATATATATATATATATATATATATATATATATATATATATATATATATATTTATATATATATATATATATATATATATATATATATATATATATATATATATATATATATATATTTATATATATATATATATATATATATATATATATATATATATATATATATATATATATATATATATATATTTTGGTAGCAGTCTTTCCTGTAGACATATATTATTAAATATGACCGAAAAGTAAGATTAATAATTCTAACACGAATTTTCTCTATCTTTCGTACATTTCTTTTCACTGTTGGTGATAATTCAAAAATCAATTCTCCAAAATTCTTTTTTTTTTCTAGTCTGACGCGACACTTGAGCGCGTTTCGTAAAACTTATTACAGACCCCAACGTACACCAACTGTTCACTGTTCACCAACGTACCTGTGGACGAGACAATCGGGATGACAGCCAACAGAGTGTATCGTGATCCAGCCTGTACTCCTCTTGACATACCAGAAAATATCCTAAGGAAACTACTCCAAGCTTGTACTAAAGAGGCACCCTTCTTGAGCCCGGATGGGCACATGTATAAGCAAGTAGATGGGGTCGCCATGGGTTCTCCCCTAGGTGTCCTGTTTGCAAACTTCTACATGGGTACCATCGAGCAAAAAGTCTTAGTCGACATGAACTTGAAACCGGCCATATACTGCAGGTATGTTGACGACATTTTTACACAGGTACCTGATGTCAGACATCTGCAGGAGCTGAAGGAGGCATTTGAGCAGAGTTCCGTGCTGCGTTTCACTTACGAGATGGAAAACGATGGGTAGCTGCCCGTTCTAGATGTAACAGTCATGGAAAAGAGCGGAGGTTTCCACACTGCAGTCTACACTAAGGAAACGAACATACGAATGTGCCTAAATGCCAACAGCGACTGCCCAGACAGGTACAAGAGGAGTGTTGTTAACGCATATGTCGACCGTGCTCTCAGCCACAGCTCAGAATGGAAGCAAGTCGACGAAGAACTCTGTAGGGTAAGGCAGGTCCTAGTCAACAACGGCTTCTCCAATGGTTTCGTTGAGGACATCATAAGAAGGAAAGTGAAACGCCATGCAACCTCTGAAGAGACAACTAACACAACACCTATACCCCCTATTAGACTATTTTACAGGAACTTCTTTTCCACAGCTCATAAAACGGAGGAAAGGGTCCTGAAAGATATTGTTAATAGAAACGTTATCCCTACAGACAAAAATCAGAGAATACAACTGACGATTTACTATAAAACCAGAAAAACGGCCAGCCTACTCATGAGAAACTCTCCAGACACAAAGCAGAACACTTTAAAAGAGACCAACGTCGTCTATGCCTTCAAATGCCCTCTTGGGGACTGTAAGCCTAAAAAAACCCAGTATATAGGCAAGATAACAACATCTCTTTCCAGGCGTTTAACGATGCATATGCAACAGGGCTCCATTAAGGAACATATAGCCTCTTCCCACAACCAAACCATCACCAGAGAAATCTTAGCAAACAACACAGAAATCATCGATAGATACAGCGATAGCAGGCGGTTTGACGTCTGCGAGGCACTACACATCAAGAAGTCAACACCAGCAATCAACAGCCAATTAATGCACAACTATATTCTACCCACTTCAAGACTCCGCTCCAATATAGAAGCATCAAGAAATATGGACCAATAGGCTTTCTACAATTACTTCCATTCAATACCCATTGTTTCGTGTTCTGTCTTGTGTTTGAATTTAATACCTATTCAATACCCAATGTTGAAAGTTTGTTTTCACCTCATCCACCTCACCCAAATGTAGATATAAAATCGAAGATGTGGAAGCTCTATTCAGTTTCAGTTGTGTATTTGTAAACTAAAGTCTTTGAAAATGTAATAAGTTTTACGAAACGCGCTCAAGTGTCGCGTCAGACTTGAAATAAAAATAAATTTTAGAGAATTGATCTTTGAATTACCATCAACAGTGAAAAGAAACGTAAGAAAGATCGAGAAAATTCGTGTTAGAATTATTATTCTTACTTTTTCGGTCATATTTAATAATATATATATATATATATATATATATATATATATATATATATATATATATATATATATATATATATATATATATATATATATATATATAT